>NC_081552.1:107745049-107942090 GCF_963082655.1 Stomoxys calcitrans
TTTGCACGACGTGTTTTGTTATAATATCCAACAACTGTGCCAAGTATAGTTCAAATCGGTTCATAACCTGATATAGCTGCCATATAAACCGATCTTGGGTCTTGACTTCTTGAGCCTCTAGAGGGCGCAATTCTTATCCGAATGGAATGGAATTTCGCACGACGTGTTTTGTTTTGATACCCAACAACTGTGCCAAGTATGGTTTAAATCGGTCCATAACCTGATATAGCTGCCATATAAACCGATCTTGGGTCTTGACTTCTTTAGCCTCTAGAGGGCACAATTCTTATCCGATTGGAATGAATTTTTGCACGACGTGTTTCGTTATTATATCCAACAACTGTGCCTAGTATGGTTCAAATCGGTCCATAACCTGATATAGCTGCCATATAAACCGATCTGGGGTCTTGACTTCTTGAGCCTCTAGAGTGCGCAATTCTTATCCGATTGGAATGAAATGTTGCACGACGTATTTCGTTATTATATAACAACTGTGCCAAGTATGGTTCAAATCGGTCCATAACCTGATATAGCTGCCATATAAACCGATCTTGGGTCTTGACTTCTTGACCCTCTAGAGGGCACAATTGTTATCCGATTTGAATGAATTTTTGCACGAAGTATTTCGTTATGATATCCAACACCTGTGCCAAGTATGGTTCAAATCGGTCCAAAACCTGATATAGCTGTCATATAAACAGATCTGGGGATTTGACTTCTTGAGCTTTTAGAGGGCGCAATTCCTATCCGATTTGGCTGAAATTTTGCATGACGTATTTTATTTCTACTTTCAACAACTGTGTCAAATAAGGTTCAATTCGGTTCATAACCTGATATAGCTGCCATATAAACCGATCTGGGATCTTGACTTCTTGACGCCTAGAGGTCGCAATTATTATCCGATATGCCTGATATTTTGTACGACGGATCCTCTCATGACCATCAACAAACGTGTTTATTATGGTCTGAATCGGTCTATAGCCCGATACAGATCTCATATAAATCGTTCTCTCTATTTTACTTCGTGAGCCCCAATGGGCCCAATTCTTATTCGAATTGGCTGTCATTTTACACAGGTCTCCAACATATAATTTAATTGTGGTCCAAACCGGACCATATCTTGATATCGCTCTAATAGCAGAGCAAATCTTTTCTTATGTCATTTTTTGCCTAAGAAGAGATGCCGGGAAAAGAACTCGACAAATGCGATCCATGGTGGAGGGTATATAAGATTCGGCCCGGCCGAACTTAGCACGCTTTTACTTGTTTTTTTTTTTTTTTTTTTGATGGATTGGATAGGTAGGGTGAGATTGAAAAGAGGGTACGGATATTAATCCGCCCCAACGGATATACACTTAAGCCAGCAATCGGCTTGTTGTGCGTTTTAAATACTAAAAAGTAATCTTGCAAAATCTAAATTGTTTTCCATACCAAGTCCCTAAGTTGGTTCATGTCTGGTATTGTGCCTCCACCTAAGTACCGGTCTTTGTAAGGCTCGAAAGCCAGGCAATAGGAAATGCTCCAACGTCTCATTACAAACCACACTACCTTATGCATTTCGTGTTTGCCCTGATCTCCGCCTGCATGATCGTATAATGGTCAGGCAGTCGATAACTGATCCCCTTAACCCGTAGAATTTTGGAAAATTTTTTGGAGTCGTCGGCTAACTCGTTGCGGAAACATAAAAAAAGTAATGTAGTTATTAACGATTTTTATACCCTCCACCATAAGATGGGGGGTATACTAATTTCGTCATTCTGTTTGTAACTACTCGAAATATTCGTCTGAGACCCCATAAAGTATATATATTCTTGATCGTCGTGAAATTTTATGTCGATCTAGCCATGTCCGTCCGTCTGTCCGTCCGTCCGTCCGTCCGTCCGTCTGTCTGTCGAAAGCACGCTAACTTCCGAAGGAGTAAAGCTAGCCGCTTGAAATTTTGCACAAATACTTCTTATTAGTGTAGGTCGGTTGGTATTGTAAATGGGCTATATCGGTCCATGTTTTGATATAGCTGCCATATAAACCGATCTTGGGTCTTGACTTCTTGAGCCTCTAGAGTGCGCAATTCTTATCCGATTGGGATGAAATTTTGCACGACGTGTTTTGTTATGACATCCAACAACTGTGATAAGTATGGTTCAAATCGGTCCATAACCTGATATAGCTGCCATATAAACCGATCTTGGGTCTTGACTTCTTGAGCCTCTAGAGTGCGCAATTCTTATCCGTTTGGAATGAAATTTTGCACGACGTGTTTTGTTATGATATCCAACAACTGTGCCAAGTATGGTTCAAATCGGTCCATAACCTGATATAGCTGCCATGTAAACCGATCTTGGGTCTTGACTTCTTGAGCCTCTAGAGTGCGCAATTCTTATCCGATTGGAATGAAATTTTGCACGACGTGTTTTGTTACGATATCCAACAACTACGCCAAGTATGGTTCAAATCGGTTTAAAACCTGATATAGCTGTCATATAAACCAATCTTGGGTCTTGACTTCTTGAGCCTCTAGAGGGCGCAATTCTTATCCAATTTGAATGAATTTTGGCACGTAGTATTTTGTTATGATATCCAACAACTGTGCCAAATATGGTTCAAATCGGTTCATAACCTGATATAGCTGCCATATAAACCGATCTGGGATCTTGACTTCTTGAGCCTCTAGAGGTCGCAATTATTATCCGATTTGCCTGAAATTTTGTACGACGGATTCCCTCATGACCATTAACATACGTGTTTATTATGGTCTGAATCGGTTTATAGCCTGATATAGCTCCCATATAAATCGATCTCTCTATTTTACTTCTTGAGCCCACAAAGGGCGCAATTCTTATTCGAATTGGCTGACATTTTACACAGGTCTCCAACATATAATTGAATTGTGGTCCAAACCGGACCATATCTTGATATCGCTCTAATAGCAGAGCAAATCTTTTCTTATATCCTTTTTTTGCCTAAGAAGAGATGCCGGGAAAAGAACTCGACATATGCGATCCATGGTGGAGGGTATATAAGATTCGGCCCGGCCGAACTTAGCACGCTTTTACTTGTTCTTCTTATAATGTCGATAAAAATTCTAACAATACACCAAACAACACGTCGAACATTGCTCCATCAAGTTCATCAAATGCAATTTTAGAGAATCCATCAATCCTTGTTAAGGTATAACATTCAACAGATCCTTCTAATTTAACTACATCAAACCCGCTTACAACTATTCCTTCCCTTGCTCCAGCGTCAATTAATGCAACAACTTCCGGAGGTATTGTAATAATTACCATACTCCGTTAACCTCACCTGTAATGACGGAACCTCCTAAACAGCTACAGGGTATTCCATCCAAAAGACTGTGATTGCAACAAGGTTCGCTGCTGAACAACTGAAACAACTATATTAAATCGAATAAATGCGGAATTATTGTTTCTGAGGAAATTTCTGACACTGTAGTAAATTGAAATTTTTGGCTCCCTTAAGTGGCTGCCTTAAGTAGAATACATCTATAACGATTTTCCTCGTAAAGTATATCAAAACGTTAGAGTCTTAAATACAAAATTGTCGACTCTTTTCTCTGATAGCTTTGATTTTGATTTTCACATTATAGTTTTTACTGAAACGTGCTAAATGCAGTTTCCGCCAAAGTAACCTTCAAGCAGATAATAATTCCATGCATGTCGGGTATTGAATTTGTGGTTGTTAGAATCCATTTGAAGAATGTGTCATTATTTGTCTCTTGTTCTTACATTTCACTTTCACCCGACATTTACTCAAAACACGTTAAAGCTTTAAAATCTGCTTTTCAAAAATCCTCTTCAACTGACATTTTGATTGACTTAGGCGATTTTAATATAACATCAACTTCTTGGATCCCCTCGTCAAATTCAAACAGCTTAATAGCAGTACTCACTTGTGGTATTCCTAACGATTTCCTTGTTCGACTTCGGGTTCTTTCAGATCATCTTTCGTCAACCATACATCCGACATATCTTTATTACCTTCCAATCCAAACATTTATCCATACGATCGTTTTCATCATACCCTGAACATAACTAGTTCTTTCCCAAAACAAAATCCTCCTAAATGTTCCTTCCCTCGAAAAGAATATTGCTTCGGGAAAACTTATTACACTAAGCTCAGAGCCCTGCTTTCCGCCACTAATTGGGATAATATTTTAGCATCTGATAATGAAATACATCAAGATTTTCGATTGATAGATGAAGACAATATAGAACAAAACTTAAGGTCAATAAAATCTACATTTCTTGCTGGTCCGGATGGTGTCCCGGCTAGCATTTTGAAACAGTGTGCCGATCAACTTTCCTATCCTTACTCATTCATTAATATCTGAATATCTACCACAGATGTGGAAAAAATATTATTTTGTGCCATTGTTTAAATCGGGAAGTCGTAATTACGCCTGCAATTACAGGGGTATCTCCATACATAGTGCTATTCTGGGGCAATAAACAGACTGATATCGTATACACGGATTTTAGTAAAGCTTTCAATTAGGTTAATCATACACTCCAGATGAGGAAATTAGATTTATATGGATTCAGAAATTCGTTGTTTAAATGGCTAAATTCATATCTTATTGGTCTTATACAAAATGAGAAATTTGGTAAGGCGATCTCTCAGATCATCATTGGTTCATCCAGTGTTCCCGAAGGTAGCTATCTCGGCCCGATCTTTTTTTGTCTTTTTATACCCTCCACCATAGGATGGGGGTATACTAATTTCGTCATTCTGTTTCTAACTACTCGAAATATTCGTCTGAGACCCCATAAAGTATATATATTCTTGATCGTCGCGACATTTTATGTCGATCTATCCATGTCCGTCCGTCCGTCCGTCTGTCTGTCGAAAGCACGCTAACTTCCGGAGTGAAGGTAGCCGCTTGAAATTTTGCACAAATATTTCTTATTAGTGTGGGTCGGTTGGTATTGTAAATGGGCCGTATCGGTCCATGTTTTGATATAGTGCCATATAAACCGATATTGGGTCTTGACTTTTTGAGCCTCTAGAGTGCGCAATTCTTATCCGATTGGCATGAAATTTTGCACTATGTGTTTTGTTATAATAACCAACAACTGTGTCGAGTATGGTTCAAATCGGTCCATCTTTTAATATAGCTGCCAAATAAACCGATCTTGGGTTTTGACTTCTTGAGCCTCTAGAGTGCGCAGTTCTTATCCGACTGGAATGAAATTATGCACGACGTACAACAACTGTGCTGAGTATGGTTCAAATCGGTCCATAACCTGATATAGCAGTCATATAAACCGATCTTGGGACTTGACTTCTTGAGCCTCTAGAGGGCGCAATTCTTATCCGATTTGAACGAATTTTTGCACGAAGTATTTATATTTATTTTGTAATATCCAACAACTGTGCCCAATATGCCAAACCCCAGAAACGTGGTCCCACATTTGGATATCAGATTCGTATTCTACTCGCAAATACCTTTCATTTGAGTCCCATATTGCCATGGTCGGTAAATATGTCCGATTTAGGGGTGTTTTGGGGCTTGTGGTGGTCCCCCTAGCACTTGGTCCGACAATTGGATATCAGATACGTTTTCTTATCCTGATTAACTTTCATTTGAGTCCCATATTGTCAGTAAGTAAGTCTTGTTTGGGGACGGGGTGGACCCCCAGAAACTTTGTCCCAAATTTGGATATCAGATTCGTATTTTACTTGCAAATACCTTTCATTGGAGTCCCATATTGCCATGGTCGGTAAATATGTCCGATTTAGGGGTGTTTTGGGGCTTGGGGTGGTCCCCCTAGCACAAAAAAGAACCTGTGCAGAATTGCAGCTCAATATCTCTATTTTTAAATACTGTAGCGTGATTTCAACAGAAAGACGGACGGAAATGTCTAGATCGTCTTCGATTTTTACGCTGATCAAGAATATATATAATGTATAGGGTCGGAAATGGATATTTCGATGTGTTGCAAACTGATTGACAAAATGAATATACCCCCATCATTCGGTGGTGGGTATAAAAAGATTATATTTTTCTTAAAGGCGACGGTTGACTGCTTCATCCAATCAATTTATAGCCAATCATCAATCATTGTCAGCCATCAGAAGTGAAAATCCATGAAATCTTCGTTTTTACATTCCTATTTTTGTTGGCGAGTAGATTTCATCACAGCACAAATGTCTATTAAAGTGTAGCAAAAAATAGTGAATTCGTCATATGGGCTTTAAGAACTCGCAGTTAGAATTCAAAGCCATTCTCCCATTCCCATGCATAAAAAGTCAAAAAGCACAGCAAATGACAGCTGCCAATAGTAAGGAACCAAGAGCAGGTCCAAAAAGCCCCATGCCGTTGGCAATAAAACTGTCAACACATCTCCCAGCCCAGCTTTTTGAAACTTACAAACAGGATCACAAAAGGGAATAAAAGAACTCCAGCTAGGTGGATTCATACATGGCTGTACTTGTTGCTAGTAGAAAAGGCCAGTAAAACGTTATTTGAGGCCTCTAGTATTCGCACACTTGAAGCATAAGATATTTGATATAAAGGGTGATTTTTTTGAGGTTAGGATTTTCATGCATTAGTATTTGACAGATCACGTGGGATTTCAGACATGGTGTCAAAGAGAAAGATGCTCAGTATGCTTTGACATTTCATCATGAATAGACTTACTAACGAGCAACGCTTGCAAATCATTGAATTTTATTACCAAAATCAGTGTTCGGTTCGAAATGTGTTCATTCACCGTTCAGCGATGAGGCTCATTTCTGGTTGAATGGCTACGTAAATAAGCAAAATTGCCGCATTTGGAGTGAAGAGCAACCAGAAGCCGTTCAAGAACTGCCCATGCATCCCGAAAAATGCACTGTTTGGTGTGGTTTGTACGCTGGTGGAATCATTGGACCGTATTTTTTCAAAGATGCTGTTGGACGCAACGTTACGGTGAATGAACACATTTCGAACCGAACACTGATTTTGGTAATAAAATTCAATGATTTGCAAGCGTTGCTCGTTAGAAAGTCTATTCATGATGAAATGTCAAAGCATACTGAGCATCTTTCTCTTTGACACCATATCTGAAATCCCACGTGATCTGTCAAATACTAATGCATGAAAATCCTAACCTCAAAAAAATCACCCTTTAGTATTGGTTCATTAGAGATGCCAAGAGTAGTTTTCCGATTGTATGGGGACGAGATTTTTATGGGCGTCGTAAAAAAAAGAGGGAAAATGCCATCTCCATACACCACCATTATGTGAGTATAATGTCCTTGTTCCCTCAGGAATGTGCAAATAGAATAAAATAGCTGTTTATAGCCATAGACGGGTAATAAAACCAAAAGGAATATATACAAATGAGAATGACACAGCCAAGTATCACATACGAAGGGCATAATGTTCTGCAATTAAACCAATAGCACACTATGTCATTTATGACAGTGGTAGGGCGTATTAAAAAATTTCATGCTTTGAATTTTAAAGAACATTTGAATTAACGCATATTTGCTCAAGTTATTTAAGAGGTTTTGTATACAAGTAAATCATAAAAAAAGTTATGGCATTAGGATAAGAAATTTAGTTATGGAACTAAGTGTTTTGTCATCCTTCTAGCGTAAGCAAGCTGCCATCAAATTAAACAAAAAAGCTAATTTAAGAAGTATTTATGTCATTTTGAGAAGTTAATTTATTTACTAATAGAACTAAGTTAATACTTTGTATTGGGTTTTAATGAAATGGGTTAGGTTGAAAAGAGGGTGCGGATATTAGTCCGCCCCCTGCAAAATGCTAAAAAAGTAGCCTTGAACAGGAAAATCTATGTTAGGAATTTCGTGCTACTTACAAAATCCTTGATTGTCATTCCACGTCCCTAAGTTGGTTCAAGTTTGGTATTGTGTCCCCACCTAAATGCCGATATCTGTTGGCCGCAAAAGCTGGGCAATGACACAGGAAATGCTCAAAATAAGTGAGATCGTAGTCCTGTGTGTCCTGTTATGATACCGAAAGCTATACAGACCTCCTTTTAACTTTCTGTAATAGCTTCGTCTTCTCACGATCTGGATTTCACCATAGGATTTTCGCCGTCCTACCTACCGTTTCGCTGTTCCACAGGTTATATGCGCATTTGTCGCCCATACCCTTAGCTCGGACTGCGTCGATTCAAAAGGCTTCGGGTAGTTTATTGACGGCGGTCCTTTGCCCTTCACTACCAACGCTTTCTAATTTTAAATTACTCCGCTATAGCCCGGCACCCAAACGATGCGGATCGTGCCATCCTCAGATAAGGCCTCAGATCTGTCCACTAGCTTTGATCCATCGGTGTAACATGAGCTTCCAGATGGCAATTGTAGATTTCCGCCAGTCCAAGACTGTGCCGCTGGCAACAGACCCTTGCACTCGACCTCAAGTGTCGTCTCAGGTATCCGATCGCAAACCTCTTCTATTCCTTCCAGGTTTCCTACCATCGCCTCGATTATACCGCGATGGTATGAGCTGCTCATATCCTCAACCCATTTTCCCATCGCCTTAAGTCTAATAGCCGCAATGGTTGCCTCGCACTTTCTGTATGTCTATGGGGTTTCAACAAAAGCCTCAACATGTCCTCCGTTGTCTCTGCTCTCACTCCCGTTTCGTCCACTACCGTTTCAGTTTGGACATGGGTTTTTGAGAGAAACTTTTCATCTTGGTGGCGTCATTAATGCCATCGACCAGTTCACAGAAAGGCTCCCAGGAGACATGCCGCTCTCATAATTATATTGTATTCCTTGAGCCGTGTGGTGTGTAATACACATTCCAATATATTTCCGCTTTTTTTCTCCTTTTCTCCGGACCTCTCTCCCAATAATGCTAATCTCCTCGGTCATCCAGGGTTTTTCTTGGGCTGTTTTCTTCTGAGTAGTCTCCAAATTTTGTCCAGTTTGTTTTCAACTTATTCCGAAAGCTTTTTTTCGCCTTTTCTCCGGACCTCTCTCCCAATAATGCTAATCTCCTCGGTCATCCAGGGTTTTTCTTGGGCTGTTTTCTTCTGAGTAGTCTCCGAATTTTGTCCAGTTTGTTTTCAACTTATTCCGGAAGCTTATCGGATTCGGCGCTGGCGGACAGACCGACGGACGTAGCTAGATCGACTTGAAATGTCATGACGATCAAGAAAATATATATTTTATGGGGTCTTAGACTCATATTTCGAGGTATTACAAACGGAATGACGAATTTAGTGTACCGCCTGTCTGTCGGTCTGCCAATGATTCTTGTAATTAAGGTACAGGTCGCATTTTATATCCGATTGTCATGAAATCTTGCATAAGTGTCTTCGTTTCGTCCAATGACGAAAGGCATTGAATTTGGAAAAAATTGGATCAGATTTATATAAAGCTCCCATATATACCTTTCATCAGATATGGAATTCGAAGGCCGTAGTGGCCACAACTATGGTCCTATCTTTATACAATTTTCCACGGTATGTTTAATTTGAAGTTTCAGTACGAGCACATCTATCTATCTCTATATATAACATGTAAGAGCGTGTTAAGTTCGGCCGGGCCGAATCTTATATACCCTCCACCATGGAACGCATTTGTCTGCTTCTATGCGCGGTATCTCTTTTTAGGCAAACAAAGAATATTGAATAATAACTGTTATGCTATTGGAGCTATATCAAATTAAAGTCCGATTCGGACCATAAAAAAATGCTGAACATTGTAGAAGTCATTGTGTAATATTTCGGTGCATTCGGATAAGAATAAGCCTTGTAGGGGCTCAAGCAGCAAAATCGGGAGATCTGTTTATATGGGAGCTGTATCAAGCCATAGATCGATTCAGACCATATTGAACAAGCATGGGAGAAGCCATTGTACGAAATTTCAACCAAATCGGATTAAAATTTCGTCCTCTAGAGGATCAAAACGTCAAGATCCCATATCGGTTTATATGACAGCTGTATAAGGTTATGTACCGATTTGCGCCATACTTAACACAGTTGTTGGAAGTCATAACAAAACGCCTCATGCAAAATCAGCCAAATCGGATGAGAACTGCGCCCTTAAGCGGCTCAACAACTCAAGATCCAAGATCGGTTTTTATAGCAGATATACCAGGTTATGAAACGATTTGAACCATACTTAGCATAGATGTTGGAAGTGATAACAAAACACCTCATGCAAAATTTCACCAAATCAGATAAAAACTGCACCCTCTACAGGCTCAGTGATCCAAGATCGGTTTATATGGCAGCTATATCATGGACCGATTTGGCCCATTTACAATACCAACCGGTCTTAATTTATAAAAATTTCAAGCGGCTAGCTTTACTCCTGCGAAAGTTAGCGTGCTTTCGACAGACAGACGGACGGTCGGACGGACGGACTTGGCTACATCGACTTAAAATGGCATGACGATCAAGAATATATATGAGGTCTCAGACGCCTAATTCGAGGTATTACAAACAGAATGAAGAAATTAATATACCTCCGTCCTATGGTGGAGGGTACAAAAGTGAATTTTTGCTCGTTTGTGGGTTTGTAAATTTATTTGTTCCGTATAGACTCAAAAACGGCTGGACCGATTTCATCCATTTTTTCACAGATTTAAGGGAGTGGTACCTCCCCCTTACCCTAAAAGTACGACCCTAAAATTAAAGTGGACCGGTGGGGGTAATACGGGACTCAAATGAAAGATATTCGGGAGTAGAATACAAATATGATATCAAAATTTGGTTCCATGTACCTAGGGGGCTGCCCCGACCAAAAAACCCCTTCAAATATTCATATTAGACGATATAACAATATGGGATTCGAATGAGTGGCATTCGGGAGAAGATTACGAATATGATCAGGAAGGAGGAATCGGTTATATAATTTGTTGATATTGGATAGGCGCGGACCGTCCTACGTTACGCCAAAAACACAACCCAAAATCAAGGTTGACCGTTGGGGCAATATGAGTATCAAATAAAAGCTACTGGAGAGTAGAATACGTATATGCAACCATTTTTGGCTCATCGTGAGACAATACCAAACGACGTGCTGCTGGGCAACACTTTTTTGTTCAAAAGTTGTACATGGTTTAATAGTAAGAACTATCGCCACCAGACCAAATATATAGACTGGCAAATTACTTCTTTACCACAAAAAAACGTTTAATGTGGAAATTTGATTTGATTTAAAACAAGACTTTAAATCGAGAGATCGGTCTACATGGCAGCTATTGTATATACAAATCTGCACCGATTTGGTCTAAGTCGCAGAAAAATGTCGAAGAGTCTAACACAACGCACTGTCCCAAGTTTCAGTGAAATCGGAAAATAAATGAGCCTTTTATGGCTCCAAAACCTAAAACCGAGAGATCGGTCTATATGGCAGCTTTATGAAAATCTGGACCAATCTGTATTATATTGCAGAAATATGTCAAGGGGGCATAACTTAACTAATTGTCCCAAATTTCGGCGACATCGAACAATAAATGCGCCTTTCATGGGCCCAAAACTTAAATCGAGAGTTCGGTCTATATGGCAGCTATAACACAGCTCACTGTCCCAAATTTCAGCAAAATCGGATAATAAATGTGGCTTTTATGGGCCTAAGACCCTAAATCGGAGGATCGGTCTATATGGCAGCTATATCGAAATCTGGACCGATCTGAGCCAAAACGAATGATGTCGAAGGGCCTAACACAACTCACTGACCCAAAATTCAGCAAAATCAGATAATAAATGTGTTTTTTATGGGCTTAAGACCCTAACTCGGAGGATCGGTCTATATGGCAGCTGTATCCAAATCTGGACCGATCTGAGCCAACTTCACGAAGGATGTCGAAGAGCCTAACACAACTCACTGTCTTATATTTCAACAAAAGCGGATAATAAATGTGGCTTTTATGGGCCTAAGACCCTAAATCGATCGGTCTATATGGGGGCTATATCAAGATATAGTCCGATATAGCCCATCTTCGAACTTAACCTGCTTATGGACAAAAAAAGAACCTGTGCAAAATTTCAGCTCAAAATCTCTATTTTTACAGAGATATTGACACAGTTATTGAATATCATAACAAAAGACGTCGTGGCAAAATTCATTCAAATCTGATAAGAATTGCGCACTCTAGAGGCTCTAGAAGTCAAGACCCAAGATCGGTTTATATGACAGCTATATCAAAACATGGACCGATTTGAACCATACTTGGCACAGTTGTTGGATATTATAACAAAACACGTCGTGCAAAATTTCATTCCAATCGGACAAGAATTGCACACTCTAGAGGCTCAAGAAGTCAAGACCCCAGATCGGTTTATATGGCAGCTATATCAGGTTATGGACCGATTTTAACCATACTTGATAAAGTTGTTGGATACTACAACAAAACACGTCGCGCGAAATTTCATTCCAATCGGACAAGAATTGCACACTCTAGAGGCTCAAGAAGTCAAGACCCAAAATCGGTTTATATGGCAGCTATATCAGGTTATAGACCGATTTGAACCATTCTTGGCACAGTTGTTGGATATCATGACAAAACACGTCGTGGCAAATTTCATTCCAATCGGATAAGAATTGCGCACTCTAGAGGCTCTAGAAGCCAAGACCCAAGATCAGTTTATATGACAGCTATATCAAAACATGGACCGATATGGCTCATTTACAGTACCAACCGACCTACACTAATAAGAAGTATTTGTGCAAATTTTCAAGCGGCTAGCTTTACTACTTCGGAAGTTAGCGTGCTTTCGACAGACAGACGGACGGACAGACGGACGGACATGGCTAGATCGACATAAAATGTCACGACGATCAAGAATATATATACTTTATGGGGTCTCAGACGAATATTTCGAGTAGTTACAAACAGAATGACGAAATTAGTATACCCCCCATCTTATGGTGGAGGGTATAATAATAAAATCAATAAGAATAACGGATGGTGAGAGCTTAGAATTAGCTTATGTCTAAAGGAACACACAAACATACAAATAAACAAACAAACCTACAAGCAAACACAAATTGATTTTTATACCCTCCACCATAAGATGGGGGGTATACTAATTTCGTCATTCTGTTTGTAACTACTCGAAATATTCGTCTGAGACCCCATAAAGTATATATATTCTTGATCGTCGTGACATTTTATGTCGATCTAGCCATGTCTGTCCATCCGTCTGTCTGTCGAAAGCACGCTAACTTCCGAAGAAGTAAAGCTAGCTGCTTGAAATTTTGCACAAATACTTCTTATTAGTGTAGGTCAGTTGGTATTGTAAATGGGCCATATCGGTAGACGTTGTGATATGGCTGCCATATAAACCGATCTTGGGTCTTGATTTCTTGAGCCTCTAGAGGGCGCAATTCTTATCCGATTTGAATGAATTTTTGCAAGACGTATTTTGTTATGATATCAAATAACTATGCCAAGTATGGTTCAAATAGGTCCATAACCTGATATAGCTGTCATATAAACCGATCTTGGGTCTTGACTTCTTGAGACTCTAGAGTGTGCAATTCTTGTCCGATTGGGATGAAATTTCGCGCGACGTGTTTTGTTATAATATCCAACAACTGTATCAAGTATGGTTCAAATCGGTTCATAACCTGATATAGCTGCCATATTAACCGATCTCGGGTCTTGACTTCTTGAGCCTCTAGAGTGCGCAATTCTTATCCGATTCGAATGAATTTTGCACGACGTGTTTTGTTATGATATCCAACAACTGTGACAGGTATGGTTCAAATCGGTTCATAACCTCATATAGCTGTCATATAAACCGATCTGGGATCTTGACTTCTTGAGCCTGTAGAGGTCGCAATTATTATCCGATTTGCCTGAAATTTTGTACGACGGATTCTCTCATGACCATCAACATACGTGTTTATTATGATCTGAATCGGTATATAGCCCGATACAGCTCCCATATAAATCGATGTCTCTATTTTACTTCTTGAGCCCGCAAAGGGCGCAATTCTTATTCGAATTGGCTGACATTTTACACAGGTCTCCAACATATACTTTAATTGTGGTCCAAACCGGACCATATCTTGATATCGCTCTAATAGCAGAGCAAATCTTTTCTTATATCCTGTTTTACCTAAGAAGAGATGCCGGGAAAAGAACTCGACAAATGCGATCCATGGTGGAGGGTATATAAGATTCGGCCCGGCCGATCTTAGCACGCTTTTATTTGTTTGTATGTTTGTGTGTTCCTTATAGACTCAGAAACTGCTGAACCGATTTTCCTGAAATTTTCACAGATTGTGCACAATGACCCCGTGGTGAAAATAGGGTACTAAATTTGTTGATATCTGAAGTGGGGGCGGACCCTCCCCCTTACCCTAATTTTCAAAAACGCCAAATCTCGGAGATGGGTGGTGCGATTTAAGCGAAATTTTGTGTGCTCACATATAGTACCCTCCCAATAAAAATTTGGTATCCAAAATTCGGATGGGGTACCTAGGGGGCTGCCCCACCCTAAAACGCACCAAACATACATTTAGACCAATCACGACAATATAGGACTCAAATGAAAGGTATTTAGGATAAGAAAATATATCTGATATCCAATTGTCACACCAAGTGCTAGAGGGACCACCCCAAGCTACAAAACACCCCTAAAACAGTCATATTTACCGACCATGGCAATATGGGACTCAAATGAAAGGTATTTGCGAGTAGAATACGAATCTGATATTCAAATGTTGGACCACGTTTCTGGGTGTCCACCTCTTTCCCAAAACACCCCCAAACAGGTCTTATTTACTGACCATGGGAATATGGGGCTTAAATACAAGGTATTTGGGAGTACAATGCGAATTTGATATCCAAATGTAGGACCACGTATTTAGGGCATCACGCCTTCCCCAAAACACCCCCCCAAAGTGACAAAATTTTTTGACCATGCCAATATTTGGCACAAATGAAAGGTATTTCAGATTAGAAAACGATTTGATAACCTATTTTGGAACCATGTGTTTGGGGGACGCCTCATCGTGTAACCAATTGCAATATGGGGTTTAAATAAATGGTATTTGAAAGAAGAGCACGATGCTGATATTTTTCAAGGCCAAGTGTCTGGGTGACCTCCTCACCCGGAAAAGTCCCATAAGTCAGATAGCATGAGAATATCGGGCTGAAATAAAGTATTTTAAGAATGGAGCACACCTAACATCCAAACTTGAATTCGTAGACCAATAAAGATCATATAGGATTCATATAAAGGTATTTATATTGTTAAACTGTTAGTCAAGCGATATACAATTTTCGTTGCATGATCTTTCACTAAAAGCTCTTTAAATATCGAAAATAAATATTCCAAGGAAAATTTTGTTCCATATAAAGTAAAACAAGTAAAAGTGTGCTAAGTTCGGCCGGGCCGAATCTTATATACCCTCCACCATGGATCGCATTTGTCGAGTTCTTTTCCCGGCATCTCTTCTTAGGCAAAAAAGAATATTAGAAAAGATTTGCTCTGCTATTATTGAGATATCAAGATATGGTCCGGTTCGGACCACAATTATATTATATGTTGGAGACCTGTGTAAAATTTCAGCCAATTCAATAAGAATTGCGCATTTTGGGGGCTCAAGAAGTAAAATAGAGAGATCGATTTATATGGGAACTGTATCGGGCTATAGACCGATTTAGACCACAATAAACACGTTTGTTGATGGTCATGATAGGATCAGTCGTAAAAAATTTCAGGCATATCGGATAATAATTGCGACCTCAAGGGATCAAGAAGTCAAAGATCCCATATCGGTTTGTATGGCAGCTACATCAGGTTATGGACCGATTTGAATCTTATTTGACACAGTTGTTGAAAGTAAGAATAAAATACGTCATGCAAAATGTCAGCCAAATCGGATGGGCATTGTGGCCTCTCGAAGCTCAAGAAGTCAAAACCCCAGATACTTGGCACAGTTGTTGGATGTCAAATTGAAATACTTCGTGCAAAAATTCATTCAAATCGGATAAGAATTGCGCCCTCTAGAGGCACAAGAAGTCAAGACTCAGATCGGTTTATATGGCAGCTATATCAGGTTATAGACCGATTTGAACCATACGTGGCACAGTTGTTGGGTATCATAACAAAATTCGTCGTGCAAAATTCCATTCCAATCGGATAAGAATTGCGCCCTCTAGAGGCTCAAGAAGTCAAGACCCAAGATCGATTTATATGGCAGCTATATCAGGTTATGGACCGATTTGAACCATACTTGGCACAGTTGGATATCATAACAAAACACGTCGTGCAAAATTTTATTTCAATCAGATAAGAATTGCGCACTCTAGAGGCTCAAGAAGTCAAGACTCAAGATCGGTTTATATGGCAGCTATATCAGGTTATGGTCCGATTTGAACCATACTTGGCACAGTTGTTGGATATCATAACAAAACACGTCGTGCAAAATTTCATTCCAATCGGATAAGAATTGCGCGCTCTAGAGGCTCAAGACCTCAAGACCCAAGATCGGTTTATATGGCAGCTATATCAATACATGGACCGATATGGCCCATTTACAATACCAACCGACCTACACCAATACGAAGTATTTGTGCAAAATGTCAAGCGGCTAGCTTTACTTCTTCGGAAGTTAGCGTGCTTTCGACAGACAGACGGACGGACGGACGGACGGACAGACGGACGGACAGACGGACGGACAGACGGACGGACAGACGGACGGACAGACGGACGGACAGACGGACGGACAGACGGACGGACAGACGGACGGACAGACGGACGGACAGACGGACGGACATGGCTAGATCGACATAAAATGTCACGACGATCAAGAATATATATACTTTATGGGGTCTCAGACGAATATGTCGAGTAGTTACAAACAGAATGACGAAATTAGTATACCCCCATCCTATGGTGGAGGGTATAAAAATCAATTTGTGTTTGTTTGTAGATTTGTTTGTTTGTTTATTTGTTTGTTTGTTTGTATGTTTGTCTGTCCCGTATATACTCAAAAACGGCAGAACCGATTTTCTTGAAATTTTTACAGAAAATGATCCCGTGGTGAAAATAGGGTGTTATATTTTTGATATTACACTTATTTTCAGGGACTCCAGATCTCGGAGATGGGTGGTGCGACTTAAGCGAAATGTTGTGTGCTCTTTTAAAGTAACCTAGAAACAAAAATTTGGTATCCAAATTTTGGATGGGGTACCTAGGGAGGACGCCCACCCCAAAACCTACCAAATATATGTACACCAATCACGACAATATGGGACTAAAATGAAAGGTATTTAAGAGTAGAATACGAATTTGATACTCAAATTTTGGACCAAGTGTTTGGGGGACCACCCTAAACCCCAAAATACCCTTAAGTCGGACATATTTACCGACCATGGCAATATGGGACTTAAATAAAAGGTATTTAAAAGTAGAATCCGAATCTGATATCAAAATGTGCGACCAAGTGTTGGGGGCCGCCTCTCCCTAAAAACACCCCCAAACAGGACTTATCTACTGACCATCGCAATATGGGGCTCAGATAAAAGGTATTTGAGTTTACAATACGAATATGATATCCAAATGTGGAACCAAGTGTTGTGGGCGCCGCTTCCCCAAAAAGCACATATTTACGATCATAGCAATATGGGACTCAAATGAAAAGTCTTTGGATGTACTCCATCAATCTGATATCAATATTGGAAATGTTTCTATGGAGCCAACCCACCCATCCAAATAGGAAATATTTGCTGACCATTGTAATATGGGGCTCTAATAAGAGGTACTTTAGAGTAGAAAACGAAGCTGATATATTTTCAGAGAAAGTCACTTAGTGGTGCGCAAATGAAAGGTATTTTGGTGTGGACCACATTCTGGATCAACTGTCTAGGGGACGTCCCAGCCCCATAACTACCCCCAAATAGGACATATTTGCTCACCATGGCAATTTGGGTCTTACAGAGAGTGGATCTCTCCACAAAACGGGCATATTTGCTGACTTTTGCAATAAGGGGTTTAAATTAAAGTATTTGAGATTAGAAAACGAATTTGATATCCAATTTTGAGTCCAATGGCAATATGAGGTTTAAATAAATTACATTGAGAGTAGAACACGATGCTGATTTATTTTCAGGGCTAAGAGTTTGGGGGATAACCCCATGCTCCAAAACACACCTAAATCGAACATATTTACCGACCAGGTCAATGTGGGGCTCAAATGAAAAGTAGTGGGGAGTAGAGCACAAAATTGATTCCCATTTTCGGGACAAATTTTCTGGGGGTCTACCCCTTTCCCAAAATACCCCACCATCAGCAATTATTTATTGACCATCGTAATATGGGGCTCAAGTAAAGATATTTGGGAGAAGAATACGAATCTGAATATAAATTTACCGACCAAATGAAAGGTATTTTAAATTAGAAAAAGAATATAATAACCAATTCAGGGGCCAAGTGATTGGGGTGAGCCTCATCCCATAAATTTCCCTCTAACCAATGGATATGAGGTTAAAATAAATAGTATTTGAGAGAAGAGCACGATGCGGATATCTTTTCCGGGCCAAGTGTCTGGGGACCAACTCACCCCGAAAACACACATAAATCGGACATACATATTTACGGGACAAGGCAATATGGGACTCAAATGAAAGGTATTTGGGAGTAGATCACGAAAATCATACCCACTTTCGGGACCACGTTTATGGGGGTCCACACCACCCCCTAAACCCACCAACCGCCAAACCATCCGAATATCGGGCTTAAATAAAGTCTCTTAAGAATGGAGTACATCTAATATCCAAACTCAAATGACCCTTTACCCGTTGAGCGGGTCATATCATATGGGATTCAGATAAAGGCATTAAAATTGTTTAACATCTAGCCAAGCGATAATTTGTGACGTTGGACATTCATGCCTGTTTTGGGGGTTGGAGAGGCCTATAAGACACCTGATTCAAACTCTTATAACATATGTGTACTTAACTTCCAAACACCTTTCATTTGATACCCATATTGTCCCAATCGGTTAATATGTATTGAGGGGTTTTTGGTAGGAAGGGGCTCAGATTTGTACTCTACTTTTAAATACCTTACATTTGATACCAATATTGCCCAAAGTGGCAAAAGTGGTGGTTCATTTGGTGTTTTTGGGGATGAGGGTCCCCTGAAACAAAGGGTGACATTTTTGTACGAAGTTAGTACTCTACTCTTCAATACCTCTCATTTGATACACAAATTGCCCAAAGCGGTAAAAGTGTCCTGTTGGGTGGTGTTTATGGGGGTGGGGTATCCCCCGACACCAAGGGTGACATTTTTATACCATGTTCGTACTCTTCTCTTAAATACCTTTCATTTGATTTGGCGGGTTTTGGGGATGGGGCGGAACTTCTGGGCACCACTTCCCAGATTTTCATGCCAAATTTTTGCTTTTAGGTTACTGTGAGTGCTCAAACCAAATTTCGCTTAAATCGCCCTACGCATCTCCGAGATCTGGTGTTTTTGCAAATTAGGGTATGGGGGAGGGTCGCCCCCCTTTAAGTATAAAAAAATTAAGAACTCTTTTTTTACCACGGGTCCATAATACACCATCTGCGAAAATTTCAAGAAAATCTGTCCCGCCGTTTTTGAGCCTATATGGAACAAACAAACAAACAAATCGACAAACAATCAAAAATTCATTTTAATATACATAGGATAGCTGAGCCCGGCGCGCATCGCTGCGCCTTCATTCGAAAAATATTTTTTTTTTATACCCACAACCGAAGGATGGGGGTATGTTCATTTTGTCTTTCCGTTTGCAACACATCGAAACATCCTTTTCCGACTCTATAAAGTATATATATTCTTGATCAGCGTAAAAATCTAAGACGATCTAGACATGTCCGTCCGTTTGTCTGTTGAAATCACGCTACAGTCTTTTAAAATAGAGATATTGAGCTGAAATTTTGCACAGATTCTTTTTTTTGTCCATAAGCAGGTTAAGTTCGAAGATGGGCTATATCGGACTATATCTTGATATAGCCCCCATATAGACCGATCCGCCGATTTAGGGTCTTAGGCCCATAAAAGCCACATTTATTATCCGATTTTGTTGAAATTTAAGACAGTGAGTAGTGTTAGGCCCTTCGACATCCTTCGTCAATTTGGCTCCGATCGGTCCAGATTTGGATATAGCTGCCATATAGACCGATTCTCCGATTTAGGGTTTTAGGCCCAATAAAGCCACATTTATTATCCGATTTTGCTGAAATTTGGGACAGTGAGTTCTCTTATGCCCTTCGACATTTTATTCAATTTGACCCTGATCGGTTCAGATTTGGATATAGCTGCCATATAGCCCGAACTCTCGATTTAAGGTTTTTGCCCATGAATTGCATTTATTGCCCGATGTCGCCGAAATTTGGGACAGTTAGTTAAGTTATGCCCCTTAACATACTTCTGCAATATGATACAGATCGGTCCAGATCTGTATATAGCTGCCATATAGACCGATCTCTCGGTTTTAGGTTTTGGGGCCATAAAAGGCGCATTTATAATTCGATTTCGCTGAAATTTGGGACAGTGCGTTGTGTTAGACTCTTCGACATTTTTCTGCAATTTAGCCCAAATCGGTGCAGATTTGGATATAGCTACCATGTAGACCGATCTCTCGATTTAAAGACTTGGCCCCATAAAAGGTGCATTTATAATCCGATTTCACTGAAATTTGACACAGTGTCTTTTAGGCTTTTCGACATCTGTGCCGTATATGGTTCAGATCGGTTTATTTTTTGGTATAGCTATTAAAACGATCAATATTTTATTATACACAATTGAACAGTGACTTGTACTTATTAGTATTTGGTTCAAATCGGAACATATTTCGATATAACTGCTATGGGACATAAGGTATGCAATTTTCACCGGATTCTGATGGAAGGTTGTTTACATATATACCCGAGGTGGTGGGTATCCAAAGTTCGGCCCGGCCGAACTTAACGCCTTTTCACTGGTTATTCTTACTTTAAAAGTTTGACAAGATTTTAACTAATAAGATTTTTCTCCAATATTCTTTTTTCTATAGAATTTTTTTTGTATTTTTGTCTATGGCAAAGATTGGCACTTTAACTGCCTTAAACACCGTCTTGGGTGGAAAAGATAAAAAATAATACCGCAAACAGCGCAACGAAATACCTATATTTTATTTTTCTTTATTCAAACAGGTTATTATAACAAACAAAAAAAAAATGCTGTGTGATTATTTTGACCACTCTGCCTTCTCTCTGTTCATATTGGCTTCTCCAAATTAGCGCCATCTACTCGCTGGTTAATTTAAAACAAAATTTTCTGTGGTAAAGAACTATATGCCGGTCTATATATTTGATGCGGTTCTTAATATTAAATTAAATTAATTCTTAATATTAAACCATGTACAAATTTCGAACAAAAAAGTGTCGCCCAACAACACTTCATTTGGTCTTGTCTATCGATGAGCTAAAAACGGTTGCAACCTTAGCGTTAAGGTTTGCTATCACGCTGAACGTCATAATTTTCGGGGTATGGCGCCTACATTTATTTGTGTTCTCACACATTAATTTAATCACACAGTGTCCTATTAGGACATTATTATTGATCGACTGTTTTGGGCTGAGGTGGTCCGCTAGATATATGAACAGAATGAAGATATCAGGCTAGCAGTCCACAACCTTATACCTTTAATTTAACCCCATATTGTCATGATTGGGGTATGCAGCCGTTTGGTGGAGGGCGTCTATATTAGGGTTGTGCGCCACATCCCATCTGCCACTGCCGCACTGTTACCGATATGCCCAATCTAGCGGTATTTTAGCGAAATTTTAAACTAAAGAATTCGGCTGGATTTTTTTTAATTTTTTTTAATAAACCTTAACGGTTATTTTTATACCCTCCACCATAAGATGGGGGGTATACTAATTTCGTCATTCTGATTGTAACTACTCGAAATATTCGTCTGAGACCCCATAAAGTATATATATTCTTGATCGTCGTGAAATTTTATGTCGATCTAGCCATGTCCGTCCCTCTGTCCGTCCGTCCGTCTGTCTGTCGAAAGCACGCTAACTTCCGAAGGAGTAAAGCTAGCCGCTTGAAATTTTGCACAAATACTTCTTATTAGTGTAGGTCGGCTGGTATTGTAAATGGGATATATCGGTCCATGTTTTGATATAGCTGCCATATAAACAGATCTTGGGTCTTGATTTCTTGACCCTCTAGAGTGCGCAATTCTTATCCGATTGGAATGAAATTTTGCACGATGTGTTTCGTTGTTATATCCAACAACTGTGCCAAGTATGGTTCAAATCGATTCATAACCTGATATAGCTGCCATATAAACCGATCTGGGGTCTTGACTTCTTGAGCCTCTAGAGTGCGCAATTCTTATCCGATTGGAATGAAATTTTGCACGACGTCTTTTGTTATGATATCCAACAACTGTGCCAAGTATGGTTTTATATCGGTCCATAGCCTGATATAGCTGTCATATAAACCGATCTTGGGTCTTGACTTCTTGAGCCTCTAGAGGGCGCAATTCTTATCCAATTTGAATGAATTTTTGCACGTAGTATTTTGTTATGATATCCTACAACTGTGCCAAATATGGTTCAAATCGGTTCATAACCTGATATAGCTGTCATATAAACCGATCTGGGATCTTGACTTCTTGAGCCTCTAGAGGTCGCAATTATTATCCGATTTGCCTGAAATTTTGTACGACGGATTCTCTCATGACCATTAATATACGTGTTTATTATGGTCTGAATCGGTCTATAGCCCGATACAGCTCCCATATAAATCGATCTCTCTATTTTACTTCTTGTGGTCCAAACCGGACCATATCTTAATGTCGCTCTAATAGCAGAGCAAATCGTTTCTTATATCCTTTTTTTTTGCCTAAGAAGAGATGCCGGGAAAAGAACTCGACAAATGCGATCCATGGTGGAGGGTATATAAGATTCGGCCCGGCCGAACTAAGCACGCTTTTACTTGTTTGTTTTCCTATTGTTGTGATCCTTATATTCGCACAGCTATGAGCACTCAAACTTGGCACATGTTGCAGCAAGTGCATTCAACATTTTTGTGCTTTTTCAAGTCGAATTTTGTTGACAGCAAAAAAAAAAAGTTAATTTTTTAAAAAAAGATTTCCATTATTATTTTTATTAACAGGTATGTTTTAAATAAAAAAAAATAGTTTTGTGATTGTTTGTTTTAGTGCTGAACTGTGGAAAAAGAAAATGTCCTTCGTGAAAGTGTTTTTAGAAACTAAATCCAATTTTGCGTGGAACAAAAGTGGGGTGGATTCGTTTCACCGTTTATATAATTTGTTTAAATGGGTTATTATCTATGTCAAGTTAAAAAGTTGGCTAATATTTTTGCAAGTTTTGATGTTTTTCTGTTTTTAGCTATAATGGCAAAATATAGCGAAACACAACACCACCAAATTCAAAAACAATTGAGAAATTTTACTACCAAACTCATACAAAAATTTAAATAAAGTCACAGAATTTTGGTTATATTTGAAGAGCGAAATAAGAAGTGGTTAGATGACGACATTATTTTCCTAAACCTAGACATAAAAACCTTTTTCAGAGTGTACAAGTAAGGTTCAAAAACAAAAGGTTGCATTTCAGTGTTTCCGAATCTGGAACCATTGATGAGCATTTATTTGCTGTATCCATTATACCTACACAAATTAAACAAGTAAAGACGTTAAGTTCGGCCGGGCCGAACTTTGGATACCCACCTCCTCGGGTATATATGTAAACCACCTTCCATCAAAATCCGGTGAAAATTGCATACCTTATGTCCCATAGCAGCTAAATCGAGATATGTTCCGATTTGGACCACTAATAAGTACAAGTCATTGTTCAATTGTGCATAACAAAATATTTGTCTTTTTAGTAGCTATATCTAAAAATAAACCGAGCTGAACCATATACGACACAGATGTCGAAAAGCCTAACATAAGTCACTGTGTCAAATTTCAGTGATATCGGATTATAAATGCGCCTTTTATGGGGCCAAGACTTTAATTCGAGAGATCTGTCTACATGGCAGCTATATCCAAATCTGCACCGATTTGGGCTAAATTGCAGAAAAATGTCGAAGAGTCTAACACAACGCACGCAATAAATGCGTCTTTTATGGCCCCAAAACCTAAAACCGAGAGTTCAGTGTATATGGGAGATATATCCAAATCTGGACCGATCAGGGTCAAATTGAAGAAAAATGTCGAAGGGCCTATGACAACTCACTGTCCCAAATTTCGGCGACATCAGATATTAAATGTGATTTTTATGGGCCTAAGATCCTAAATCGGAGAATCGGTCGGTGGGCAAAATTGACGAAGGATGTCGAAGGGCCTAACACTACTCACTGTCTTAAATTTCAACAAAAGCGGATAATAAATGTGGCTTTTATGGGCCTAAGACCCTAAATCGGCCGATCGGTCTATATGGGGTCTATATCAAGATATAGTCCGATATAGCCCATCTTCGAACTTAACCTGCTTATGGACAAAAAAGAACCTGTGCAACATTTCGGCTCAATATCACTACTTTTAAAGACTGTAGCGTGATTTCAACAAACAGACGGACGGACATGTCTAGATCGCCTTAGATTTTTACGCTGATCAAGAATATATGTACTTTATTGGTTTGAAAATGGATGATAAGTATGCGCAATACTATGGCAAAATAATCGGCCTTCTTCAACTCGACCGATTTATAATATAATTTTTAGCACGGATTTTGGAGGTAATGACAGAAGTCATCACGCAAAATTTCAATTTAGAAACCCACAAACAAACACAAATTCATTTATATACATATATATATATATATATATATATATATATATATATATACAATATCTATATCTATATCTATATATATATATATATATAGATATTTTATATATATATATAAATGAATTTGTGTTTGTTATATATATAAAGAGTGATTTTTTTGAGGTTAGGATTTTCATGCATTAGTATTTGACAGATCACGTGGGATTTCAGACATGGTGTCAAAGAGAAAGATGCTCAGTATGCTTTGACATTTCATCATGAATAGACTTACTAACGAGCAACGCTTGCAAATCATTGAATTTTATTACCAAAATCAGTGTTCGGTTCGAAATGTGTTCATTCACCGTAACGTTGCGTCCAACAGCATCTTTGAAAAAATACGGTCCAATGATTCCACCAGCGTACAAACCACACCAAACAGTGCATTTTTCGGGATGCATGGGCAGTTCTTGAACGGCTTCTGGTTGCTCTTCACTCCAAATGCGGCAATTTTGCTTATTTACGTAGCCATTCAACCAGAAATGAGCCTCATCGCTGAACGGTGAATGAACACATTTCGAACCGAACACTGATTTTGGTAATAAAATTCAATGATTTGCAAGCGTTGCTCGTTAGTAAGTCTATTTATGATGAAATGTCAAAGCATACTGAGCATCTTTCTCTTTGACACCATGTCTGAAATCCCACGTGATCTGTCAAATACTAATGCATGAAAATCCTAACCTCAAAAAAATCACCCTTTATATATATATATATATATATATATATATATATATATATATATATATATATTTATATATATCTATATATTTTAATGCCATAGTCGTATCCTACTTTCCAATACCTTCCATTTGCTAACCATATTGTCCCTATCGGTCCACTTTTGATTTTAAGTGATGTTTTTGGGGGGGAGGGTCCGCCTACTTCTAATATAGACAAATTATTACCATATTGGTAATCTACTCTCGAATACCTTTCATTCGAGACCCAGATTTTTATGATCGTGCAATATAGGGGGTTTTGGGTGTGGGGGATGCCGAGAGACCTGGTCTCAAAAGTTTAAGTCTATTTCGTGCTCTACTCATAAAGACTTCTAATTTAAGATCATACTGCCATGGTCGGTAAATATATCCGATATGAGGGGTTTTTTGTGGGTGGGGAGACCCACGAAACACTTAGTCTCTCAATGGGATATCAGATTCGCTTTCTACTCTCAAATACCTTTAATTTGATAGCCATATTATAGTGATTGGTCTATAAATCCGTTTGGCGGGTTTTGGGAGTGGTTGGCCCTCCTATAAACCCCACCTCAGATTCTGATAAAAAAAATTTTGATTTTAGGTTAATGTAAGTGTGCCAACAAAATTTCGCTTAAATCGCCCTACCAATCTCCGCCATCCCCATAAGGTATATCTATTCGTGATCGAACTAGCCATGTTCGTTCGTTCGTCCATCTTTCGAAATCACGATAGCGGTCGAACGCGTAGAGCTAGCCGCTTGAAATTGTGCACCGATACTTTATATTAATGTAGGTCTTTTGGGGATTGCAAATAAGCCATATCGGCTAAGATTTGGATGTAGCTCCCGTATAAACCAATCTCCCGATTTGGCTTCTTGAGTACATGGAAGACACAATTTTTGTGGGTGCTAAGTACGGTCAAAATCGGCAAAGAACCTAATATAGCTCCCATATAAACCGATCCCCCGATTTGACCTCTTGAACCCTTACAAGCCCCAATTTTCATACGATTTGGCTGAAATTTTGCAAAAAGTATTCTGTTATGACTCCCAACAACGGAGCCAAGTACGGTAGCTCCCATATTAACCGATCTCCTGATTTGACCTCCTGAGATCCGGGAAGCCACAATTTTGGTCTGATTTATTCTAAAGCCGCAATTTTCATTCGATTTGGATGAAATTTTGCACATAGTGTTATGCTTTGACTTGCAAACACTATGTTCAAATCGGTCTATAACCTTATATAGCTCCCAAATAAACCCATCTCCCGATTTCACTAGTTAATCCCCTGGAAGCTGTAATTATACCCTCCACCATAAGATGGGGGGTATACTAATTTCGTCATTCTGTTTGTAACTACTCGAAATATTCGTCTGAGACCCCATAAAGTATATATATTCTTGATCGTCGTGAAATTTTATGTCGATCTAGCCATGTCCGTCCGTCTGTCCGTCCGTCCGTCCGTCCGTCCGTCTGTCTGTCGAAAGCACGCTAACTTCCGAAGGAGTAAAGCTAGCCGCTTGAAATTTTGCACAAATACTTCTTATTAGTGTAGGTCGGTTGGTATTGTAAATGGGCTATATCGGTCCATGTTTTGATATAGCTGCCATATAAACCGATCTTGGGTCTTGACTTCTTGAGCCTCTAGAGTGCGCAATTCTTATCCGATTGGGATGAAATTTTGCACGACGTGTTTTGTTATGACATCCAACAACTGTGATAAGTATGGTTCAAATCGGTTCATAACCTGATATAGCTGCCATATAAACCGATCTTGGGTCTTGACTTCTTGAGCCTCCAGAGTGCGCAATTCTTATCCGATTGGAATGAAATTTTGCACGACGTGTTTTGTTATGATATCCAACAACTGTGCCAAGTATGGTTCAAATCGGTCCATAACCTGATATAGCTGCCATGTAAACCGATCTTGGGTCTTGACTTCTTGAGCCTCTAGAGTGCGCAATTCTTATCCGATTGGAATGAAATTTTGCACGACGTGTTTTGTTACGATATGACCTGATATAGCTGTCATATAAACCGATCTTGGGTCTTGACTTCTTGAGCCTCTAGAGGGCGCAATTCTTATCCAATTTGAATGAATTTTGGCACGTAGTATTTTGTTATGATATCCAACAACTGTGCCAAATATGGTTCAAATCGGTTCATAACCTGATATAGCTGCCATATAAACCGATCTGGGATCTTGACTTCTTGAGCCTCTAGAGGTCGCAATTATTATCCGATTTGCCTGAAATTTTGTACGACGGATTCCCTCATGACCATTAACATACGTGTTTATTATGGTCTGAATCGGTTTATAGCCTGATATAGCTCCCATATAAATCGATCTCTCTATTTTACTTCTTGAGCCCACAAAGGGCGCAATTCTTATTCGAATTGGCTGACATTTTACACAGGTCTCCAACATATAATTGAATTGTGGTCCAAACCGGACCATATCTTGATATCGCTCTAATAGCAGAGCAAATCTTTTCTTATATCCTTTTTTTGCCTAAGAAGAGATGCCGGGAAAAGAACTCGACATATGCGATCCATGGTGGAGGGTATATAAGATTCGGCCCGGCCGAACTTAGCACGCTTTTACTTGTTTTCTTTTAATTTGGCTAAAATTTTGCACATAGTAATATGTTATGACTTGCAACAACTTCAAATCGTTCAAATCGTTAAAGAACCTGATATAGCTCCCATACAAACCGATCTCCCGATGTGACTTCTTGTGCCCTGGAAGCTGCCATTTCCATCCGATTTGTATTGTATGAAATTTTGCACATAGTGTTCTTTTATGACTCTCAACAACTTTGCTATGAACGGTCCAAATCGGTCTATAAGCAGATATATTGTAGCTACCATATTTTAGCAGAATCAGCGGTGGTGGTTTCCCAAGATTCGGCCCGGCCGTACTTAGCACTCTTTTACTTATTTTTATACCCTCCACCATAGGATGGAGGTATGTAAATTTCGTCTTTCTGTATGTAACACCTCGAAATATGCGTCTAAGACCCCATAAAGTGTATATATTCTTCATCGTCATGACATTTTTGGTCGATCTAAAAATGTCTGTCCGTCTGTCTGTCGAAAGCACGCTAACTTTCGCAAGAGTAAAGCTAGTCGCTTGAAATTATGCACAAGTACTTTTCATTAGTGCAAGTCGGTTGGGATTGTAAACGCGTCAAATCGGTCCATGTTTTAATATGATTGCCATATAAACCGATCAGGGGTCTTGATTTCTTGAACGTTTAGAACGTCATGTCCAATAAGGTCTGAATCGATCCATAGCTTGATGCAGATCCCATATTAACCGATCTCCCAATTTTACTTCTTGATCCCCTACAAGGAGCAATTAATATTATCCGAATAGACTGGAATATACAATAGCACAATGACTTTTACAATGTTAAGCATTCAATTAATTTATGGTCCGAATACATCTTGATAAAGTACGTGCGATGAGCCTTAAGGGTATTTCACCAGTTTTGTGGCATGGTTTGGATCGGCGTGACCATTATAAGTGGCCAGTAACAGTTTTACTTTCGGGAGAATCTTGATATTTCACCATACCTGTACACAATGCGAGTTGATTAAAGAGTCCTTATACAAAAATGGAATTTAAATTGGTTATAGAAAAACTATGGAGTTTAGGAGATGAATGTCATATATATTCATTTCAGGGGTTTGGTGTAATTCCCCTGTGTTCTGTACCATCCCTACCATGCTCCAAAAAAATACTTAGGAGCCCTTACTTAACTCACCCTGTCATTAACCCAAAGGAAAGATTAAGTGCGAATTTAACACTTTATTCTAATATGTATTTCTTTGTACCTAAGTTCGGCCGGGCCGAATCTTATATACCCTCCACCAGGGATCGCATCTGTCGAGTTCTTTTCCCGGTATCTCTTCTTAGGCAAAAAAGGAAACAAGTAAAAGCGTGCTAAGTTCGGCCGGGCCGAATCTTATATACCCTTCACCATGGATCGCATTTGTCGAGTTCTTTTCCCGGCATCTCTTCTTAGGCAAAAAAGGATATAAGAAAAGAGTTGCTCTGCTATTAAAACGATATCAAGATATGGTCCGGTTCGGACCACAATTAAATTATATGTTGGAGACCTGTGTAAAATTTCAGCCAATTCGTATAAGAATGGGGCCCATTGGGGCTCACGAAGTAAAATAGAGAGAACGATTTATATGGGATCTGTATCGGGCTATAGACCGATTCAGACAATAATAAACACGTTTGTTGATGGTCATGAGAGGATCCGTCGTACAAAATATCAGGCATATCGGATAATAATTGGGACCTCTAGGGGTCAAGAAGTCAAGATCCCAGATCGGTTTATATGGCAGCTATATCAGGTTATGAACCGAATTGAACCTTATTTGACACAGTTGTTGAAAGTAGAAATAAAATACGTCATGCAAAATTTCAGCCAAATCGGATAGGAATTGCGCCCTCTAAAAGCTCAAGAAGTCAAATCCCCAGATCTGTTTATATGACAGCTATATCAGGTTATGGGCCGATTTGAATCATACTTGGCACAGGTGTTGGATATCATAACGAAATACTTCGTGCAAAAATTCATTCAAATCGGATAAGAATTGTGCCCTTTAGAGGCTCAAGAAGTCAAGACCCATGATCGGTTTATATGGCAGCTATATCAGGTTATGGACCGATTTGAACCATACTTGGCACAGTTGTTATATAATAACAAAACACGTCGTGCGAAATTCCATTCCAATCGGATAAGAATTGCGCACTCTAGAGGCTCAAGAAGTCAAGACCCCAGATCGGTTTATATGGCAGCTATATCAGGTTATGGACCGATTTGAACCATACTAGGCACAGTTGTTGGATATAATAACGAAACACGTCGCACAAAAATTCATTCAAATCGGATAAGAACTGTGCCCTCTAGAGGCTCAAGAAGTCAAAACCCAAAATCGGTTTATATGGCAGCTATATCAGGTTATGGACCGATTTAAACCATACTTGGCACAGTTGTTGGGTACCATAATAAAACACGTCGTGTGAAATTCCATTCCATTCGGATAAGAATTGCGCCCTCTAGAGGCTCAAGAAGTAAAGACCCAAGATCGGTTTATATGGCAGCTATATCAGGTTATGAACCGATTTGAACTATGCTTGGCACAGTTGTTGGATATAATAACAAAACACGTCGTGCAAAATTTCATTCTGATCGGATAAGAATTGCGCACGCTAGCGGCTCAAGAAGTCAAGACCCAAGATCGGTTTATATGGCAGCTATATCAGGTTATGAACCGATTTGAACCATACTAGGCACAGTTGTTGGATATCATAACAAAACACGTCGTGCAAAATTTCATTCCAACCGGATAAGAATTGCGCACTCTAGAGGCTCAAGAAGTCAAGACCCAAGATCGGTTTATATGGTAGCTATATCAAAACATGGACCGATATGGCCCATTTACAATACCAACCGACCTACACTAAAAAGAAGTATTTGCGCAAAATTTCAAGCGGCTAGCGACTCCTTCGGAAGTTAGCGTGCTTTTGACAGATAGACGGACGGACGGACATGGCTAGATCGACATAAAATGTCGCGACGATCAAGAATGTATATACTTTATGGGGTCTCAGACGAATATTTCGAGTAGTTACAAACAGAATGACGAAATTAGTATACCCCCATCCTATGGTGGAGGGTATAAAAAGGCGCAGCGGTGCGGGCCCGGGTGAGCTAGTTGGTTAATAAATAAAGCTTTAAAGCAGATCGGTCTATATGGCATCTATATCTAAATATAATCCGATCTGAACCATATTTAGGTCGGGTATAAGGAGGCTAAAAAAACTCACTGTTTCAAATTTTTACGAAATCGGTTAAAAAATAAAGCTTTTATGGCCTTCAGACTCTTTATCGGGAGATCGGTCTATATGACAGCTATATATAAATATAGTCCGATCTGAACCATATTTACGTCATATACCGGGTGGCTGAAAATAACATCCGTTTTAAATTTCAGCGAAATCGGGTAATAAATGAAACTTTTATGCCCTTCAGAACCTTGATCGGGAGATCGGTCTATATGGCAGCTATATCTAAATATAGACCAATCTAATCCGTATTTAGATCAGATGTCGATAGGCTTAAAATAACTCACTTGAACCATATATGGGTCTGTTTTCGGGAAGCCTTAAACTATTCACTGTTTCAAATTTCATCAAAATGGGATGAACAATAAATTTTTATGGGGATTACACCCTTTATCGCAAAATCGGTCTATATAGCAGCTACATGCAAATATGGTTCGATTTGGCCCGTTCAAGAACTTAGCATTTCTAGGAGTAGCCAAATGGGACAAACCATAAATACCTATTGAAATATCGAATGGAACCTTATACGATTTTCTTACGATGGTACAAAAATTGTGGCTTCTACAGCCTTAAAAGTCGAAACGCATAAAATATATATGGGAGTTTTAACGATTTTGATGAAATTTTGCACAAAAAAATGTTGTAGAGATCGCACCAAAATTGCGGCTCCTACAGCTTTAAAAGGGCATATCGGATGAAAGATATATATGGGAGCTATATCTAAATCTGGACCGATTTTAATAAAATTTTGTAAGCATTTTGGGTCGTTAAAAAAAACACTTCGTGCCAAATTTTTGTAACGATCGGGCCAAAATTGTAGCTTCTACAACTTTAAAAGGGCACATCGGATGAAAGATATATATTGGAGCTGCATCTAAATCTTGACCAATTTTTTTCAAAATCAAAAGCGTTGGTCCTTGGACCAAAAAAGACACTTAAGCAAAATTTTGTTAAATTCGGACCACAAATGCGACCTGTACTTTGATTATAAGAATACATGGACAGACAGACAGGCGGACAGTCAGACAGACGGACATAACTAAATCGAATCAGGAAGTGATTCTAAGCCGATCCGTGTACTTATCAATGGGTCTAGCTCTTCTCCTCCTTAGCGTTGCAAACAAATGCACAAATCTATAATAGCCAGTACCAATCTTTCGTTAATTATACATGCGAAGAGAACTTGGTAACCGAAATATTAAAACCGCGAATATATTTGGTAATTGCGGATTTTTCATATAGTCGGCGTTGACAAATTTTTTCACAGCTTGTGACTCTGTAATTGCATTCTTTCTTCTGTCAGTTATCAGCTGTTACTTTTAGCTTGCTTTAGAAAAAAAGGGTAAAAAAAGTATATTTGATTTAAGTTCATTCTAAGTTTTATTAAAAATGCATTTACTTTCTTTTAAAAAATCCGCAATTACTTTTTGGGCAACCCCATACTTCTTATACTGAATTCTTATCTTCCTTCAAATATTCTTGTTTGGCAATTCGAAGGCGTGCGTTCTCATTTTGTCTTAATCGCGTCTCCGTTTCTTCCGATATACGAATCGACAGATTTTTTTTCGCCACCTTCCACAAAAGACTGAATGAGAAAGAATATTTCTTACGCCGCCTGATCTTTTTCGGTGGCCCTTCTATATTTAGCTTTCAAACTGGATGTACCCAATTCCAAGAAGAGAAAAAATTCAAGTCAAAAAGGGGAACTGATAATATGTTTTCGGACTTGGAGCATGTTACCTTTTGTTTCCTCTAAAGTTTTATCCAATTCGTACACCAGAGAAATCGAAGAGCATTAAATGGCATTAATTGCTCAAGAATTTAAATGTAGCCAAATACCTGCAAATTTCATCCGAAGATAACCTCAAAGGGAACTTCAAAGATTTGATGGATACAAAATCAAAAATAGCTTCCGTGGCTCGACAAATTACTATCTGGTTGGTTGTGACCCATAACTTTTGGAGAAAAATTCCTAGTCAGTGAAGTTGGTTTTGCTCATATGTAAGCACTGATATTTTTCTTGAAGCTTTTAGTAGAAAATAGAAACTTGTGTCACCTTTGAGAGTCGCCAACGGAAAGAACGAAATATTATCTTTCTAAAACGTGGTAAATGAAATTTGCCATATGAATTAAACTATCAGATGATACTCCGAAAAATGTATGTCAGCTGTAAAAATACCACCACATCTTCTAAATCAGTGTCAGTTATAGGATTTGTAACGATGGCGGGTATTTAAAAACGAAAGAAATTTAACTTAACACAACAGTTCTTATTCATTATTCTTTGCTTGCCTAAAAAGAGATACAGCGCAAAGAACTCTACAACTGCGATCTATGGTGGAGGGTATATATTATTCGGCTCGGCCGAACTTTTGCGTTAATAAATAAGTAAAAGCGTGCTAAATTCGGCCGGGCCGAATCTTACATACCCTCCATCATGGATCGCATTTGTCGAGTTCTTTTCCCGGCATCTCTTCTTAGACAAAAAAGGATATAAGAAAAGATTTGCTCTGCTATTAGAGCGATATCAAGATATGGCCCGGTTTGGACAACAATTAAATTATATGTTGGAGGCCTGTGTAAAATGTCAGCCAATTCGAACAAGAATTGCGCCCTTTGGTGGCTCGAGAAGTAAAATAGAGAGATCGATTTATATGGGAGCTGTATCGGGCTATAGACCGATTCAGACCATAATAAACACGTATGTTGATGATCATGAGAGAATCCGTCGTACAAAATTTCGGGCAAATAGGATAATAATTGCGACCTCTAGAGGCTCAAGAAGTCAAAATCCCAGATCGTTTTATATCACAGCTATATTAGGTTATGAACCGATTTGAACCTTATTTGACACAGTTGTTGAAAGTAAGAATAAAGTACGTCATGCAAAAATTCATTTAAATCGAATTAGAATTGCGCCGACTAGAGGCTCAAGAAGTCAAGACCCAAGATCGGTTTATATGACAGCTATATCGGGTTATGAACCTATGTGAACCATATATGGCACAGTTGTTAAATATTATAACAAAATACTTCGTGCTAAAATTCATTCAAATCGGATAAGAATTGCGCCCTCTATTGGCTCAAGAAGTCAAGACCCAAAATCGGTTTTTACGACAGCTATATCATGTTATGAACCGAATTGAACTATACTTGGCAAAGTTGTTGGATATAATAACAAAACACGTCGTGCAAAATTTCATTCCAATTGGATAAGAATTGCGACCTCTAGAAGCTCAAGAAGTCAAGTCCCCAGATCTGTTTATATGGCAGCTATATCAGGATATGAACTGATTTGAACCATACCTGGCACAGTTGTTGGATATCACAACAAAGTACTTCGTGCAAAATTTCATGCCAATCGGATAAGAATTTCGCCGACTAGAGGCTCAAGAAGTCAAGACCCAAGATCTGTTTATATGACAGCTATATCAGTATATCAGGATATGAACCGATTTGAACCATACTTGGCACAGTTGTTGGATATCATAATCAAATACGTCGTGCAAACTTTCATTCAAATCGGATAAGAATTGCGCACTCTAGGGGCTCAAGAAGTCAAGACCCAAGATCGGTTAATATGGCAGCTATATCAGGTTATAGACCGATTCAAACCAAATTTGGCACAGTTGTTTGACATTATAACAAAACACATCGTGCAAAATTTCGTTCTAAACGGATAAGAATTGCGCTCAAGAAGTCAAGACCCAAGATCGGTTTATATGGCAGCTATATCAAAACATAGACCGATATACAATATACAATTCCAACCGACCTACACTAATAAGAAGTATTTGTGCAAATTTTCAAGCGGCTTGCTTTACTCCTTCGAAAGCTAGCGTGCTTTCGACTGACAGACGGACGGACGGACAGACGGACGGACATGGCTAGATCGACATAAAATGTCGCGACGATCAAGAATACATATTTTTTTTTGGGGTCTCAGACGAATATTTCGAGAAGTTACAAACAGAATGACGAAATTAGTATACCCCCCATCCATGGTGGAGGGTATAAAAATATCGTTTATAAAAAATATCTTATATATAACAAGAAAGAGCGTGCTAAGTTCGGCCGGGCCGAATCTTATATACCCTCCACCATGAATCGCATTTGTCGAGTTCTAGGCGCGGTATCTCTTTTTAGGCAAACAAAGAATATAGAAAAAGAATTCTTATGCTATTGGAGCTATATCAAATTATAGTCCGATTCGGACCATTAATGAATGCTGAACATTGTATAAGTCATTGTGTAATATTTCAGTTCATTCGGATGAGAATTGCGTCTTGTAGGGGCACAAGAAGCACAATCGGGAGATAGGTTTATATCGGAGCTGTATCAAGCTATAGATGGATTCAGACCATATTACATACGTATGTTGAAGTTCATGAGAGAAGCCGTTGTACAAAATTTCAGCCAAATCGAATGAGAATTGTGCCCTTTAGAGGCTCAAGAAGTCAAGATCCCAGATCGGTTTATATGGCAGCTATATCAGGTTCTATATCGATTAACGCCATACTTCGCACAGTTATTGGAACTCATAACAAAACACCACGTGCAAAATTTCATTCAAATCGGATAGGAATTGCGCACTCTAGAGGTTCAAGAAGACAAGATCCCATATCGGTTTATATGGCAGCTATATCAAAACATGGACCGATTTGGCCCATTTACAATGCCAATTGACCGACACTAATAAGAAGTATTTGTGCAAAATTTCAAGCGGCTAGCTTTACACCTTTGAAAGTTAGCGTGTTTTTAACAGACAGACGGACGGACGGACGGACAGACATGGCTGGATCGACTCAAAATGACATGACGATCAAGAATATATATAATTTATGGGGTCTCAGACTCATATTTCGAGGGAATTATTATACCCCCATCCTATGGTGGAGGGTATGAAAATCAATTTGAGTTTGTTTGTAGGTTTGTTTGTTTGTATGTTTATATACATAGACTCAGAAACGGCTGAACCGATTTTCTTTAAATTTTCATATATGGTGCATAATGACCTCGTGGTGAAAATAGGATACTACATTTTTTGATATCTAATTGGGGGCGGACCCTCCCGCTTACCCTAATTTTCAGAAACGCCAGATTTCGGAGATATGTGGTGCGATTTAAGCGAAATTTTGTGTGCTTTCATATAGTACCCTAAAAATAACAAGTAAAAAGGCGTTAAGTTCGGCCGGGCCGAACTTTGGATACCCACCACCTCGGGTATATATGTAAACCACCTTTCATCAAAATTCGGTGAAAATTTCAGACCTTATGTCCCTTATCAGTTTCATCAAAATATGTTTCGATTTGGACCAAATACTAATGGCTTTTATGGCCCTAAAACCTAAAACCTAGATATCGGTCTATATGGCAGCTATATCCAAATCTGGACCGATCTGTGCGATATTGCAGAAGTATGTCAAGGGGCTTAACTTAACACACTGTCCCAAATTTCGGCGACATTGGATAATAAATGAGAATTTTATGGGCCCAAAACCATAAATCAAGAAATCGGTCCATATGGCAGCTATATCCAAATCTGAAACGATATGGACCAAATTGAACAAATATGTCGAAGGGCCTAACACAACTCACTGTTCCAAATTTCAGCAAAATCGGATAATAAATGTGGCTTTTATGGGCCTAAGACCCTAAATCGGCGGATCGGTCTATATGGGGGCTATATCAAGATATAGTCCGATATAGCCCATCTTCAAACTTAACCTGCTTATGGACAAAAAAAGAATCTGTGCAAAATTTCAGCTCAATATCTCTATTTTTAAAGACTGTAGCGTGATTTCAACAGACAGACGGACAGACGGACGGACATGTCTAGATCGTCTTAGATTTTTACGCTGATCAAGAATATATATACTTTGTAGGGTCGGAAATGGATATTTCGATGTGTTGCAAACGGAATGACAAAATGAATATACCCCCATCCTTCGGTGGTGGGTATAAAAATTTGGTATCTAAATTTCGGATGGGGTACCTAGATGGGCCGCCCAACCCTTAAACCTAGTAAACATATATTTAGACCAATCTCTACAATATGCGACTCAAGTGAAGGGTATTTAGGATCAGAAAACGTATCTGATATCCAATTGTCGGACCAAGTGCTAGGGGGACCACTCCAAGCCCCAAAACACCCCTAAATCGGACATATTTACCGACCATGGCAATATGGGACTCAAATGAAAGGTATTTGCGAATAGAATACGAATCTGATATCCAAATGTTGGACCACGTTTCTGGGGGTCCACCCCTTCCCCAAAACACCCGCCAACAGGACTTATTTACTGACCATGGGAATATGGGGCTTAAATAAAAGTTATTTGAATGTAGAATACGAATCTGATATTCAAATATGGGACCAAGTGTTTGGGGGCCGCCTCTCCCCAAAAACATCCCCCAAAGGGGACAAATTTACGACCATAGCAATATGGGGCACAAATGAAAGGTCTTTGGGAGTAAAGCACGAATTTGATATCAATATTCAGGAAAAGTGTCTATGGGGCCACCCCACCCTCACAACACCACCCAAATAGTAAGTATTTTCTGACTATTGCAATATGAGGACCAAATAAGTGGGTTTTTAAAGTGGAACAGGAATCCGATATATATTTTCAAGGCAAACTCACTGAGTGGCCGCCCATCCCCCAAAACACCCCCTAAGCCGGTCATATTTGCCGACTATGGAAATATGGGGCTTAAATTAAAGGTATGTGGGATTAGACCACGTATTTGATATCAACATTAGGTGCCAACTGTCTAGCGGACGTCCCACCACCATAACAACCCCCCACTAGACGTATTTGCTCGCCAAGACAATTTGGGTCCTAAAGAGAGTGGAGCTAAATATTCATAGTTTTTAGGGCCAATACCCCAAACCGGACATATTTGCTGACTTTTGCAAAAAGGAGTTAAAATGAGATTAGAAAACGAATTTAATATTCAATTTTGAGGGCAATGGCAATATGGGGTTCAAATAAATCATATATAGATATATGAGAATAGAGCACGTTGCTGATATATTTTCCACCCCAATCCCCAAAACACCCCTTAATCGGGCATATTTACCGACCATGCCAATGTGGAGCTTAAATGAAAGGTATTGGGGGGTAAAGCAAGAATTGAAACCCATTTTCTGGGGGTCTACCCCTTTCCCAAAATACCCCACAAACAAAAATTTTTTACTGACCATCGCAATATGGGGCTTAAATAAAGGTATTTGGGAGTAGAATACGAATTTGATATCCAAATGTAGGACCATGTATTTAGGGCATCACCCCTTTCCCCAATCACCCCCAAAGGAAAAACATTTTTCGACTATGCCAATATGTGGCTCAAATGAAAGGTATTTGAGATTAGAAAACGAATTTGATAACCTATTTTGGGCCCATGTGTTTGGGAGACGCCTCATCCTGTAAACTCCTCTTAAGCCAATGGCAATATGGGTTTAAATAAATGGTATTTGAGAGAAGAGCACCATGATGATATTTTTTCAGGGCCAAGTATCTGGGGGACCACCTCTCCTCCGAAAACACCACTTAATCAGAAATCATGAGAATATCGGACTGAAATGAAGTATTTTAAGAATGGAGTACGCCTTACATCCAAACTTAAATTCGTAGACCAATAAAGATCATATGGGATTCAGAAAAAGGCACTTATATTGTTAAACTCTTTGTCAAGTTAACAAGGTATTTCACCAGAAGATCTTCGAAAATTAATATTCCAAGGAAACTTTTGTTCCATACGAAGTAAAAGAAGGCGCAGCGGAGCGGGCCCGGGTCAGCTAGTTTTTTTATATTTATTGATTTTTTATACATATTATACACACCCCCATATGATAGGGGTATACTAATCGAGTCATTCCGTTTGTAACACCTCGAAATGTCCGTTTAGGACCTCATAAAGTATATATATTCTTCATCATCTCGTCGTTTCGAATCGACCAAGCCATGTCCGTCGGTCCATCCGACTGTCGAAATCACGATAGTGGTCGATGTCGTAAAGCTAGATGCTTAAAATTTTACACGGATACTATACGGATCGAAATAGGTCGTTCGGGATTGCAAATGGGACATATCGGTTCAGATTTAGATAAAGCTCCGGTTTAAATCGGTCTGTAACCTGATATAGCTCCCATATAAACCGATCTTTCGAACAGATCTCCCGATTTGAGTTCTTGAGCTCATAAAAGTCGCAATTTGTGTCCGATTTGACCAAAATTTTGTACGTTGCGGTCTGCTATGACTTTGAACAACTGTGCCAAGTACGGTCCAAATCGGCCTATAGCTTGGTATAGCTCCCATGTAAACCGGTCTCTCGATCATCCTCGATCGGTTCCTAGAAGCTTTAATGTTGCTGGTTTGACAGAAGTTTGGTATGTAGAATGAAATTATGCCCTAAAACTTAATTTATTTTGCATAAATTTTTAGCAGAATCCACGGTGGTGGGTTCCCAAGATTCGGCCCGGCCGAACTTACCACGCCTTTACATGTTCTTGAAATTTTTGTACCCTCCACCATAGGATGGGTTATACTTATTTCGTCGTTCTGTTTGTTACACCTCGAATTATGCGTCTAAGACCCCATAAAGTATATATATTCTTTATCGTCATGACATTTTCAGTCTATCTTGCCATCTCCGCCCGTCTGTCCGTTCATCCGTCTGTTTGTCGAAATCACGCTAACTTTTGAAGGAGTAAAGCTAGGCGCCTAAAAATACTTTCTATTAGTGTAGGTCGGTTTGGATTGTAAATGCCAAATGGTAGCTGCCATATAAACCGTTGAACCTCTAGAGGGTGCAATTCGCGTCCGATTCGGCTAAAATTTTACACGGTGTGTTTTGATAACTTCCAACAACTGTGCCAAGTATGGTTTAAATCGGTTAATTACCTGATATAGCTGTCATATAAACCGATCTTGGGTCTTTACTTCTTGAGCTTTTAGAGAGTACAATTCTCTTCAGATTTGGCAGAAACTTTGTACAAAGACTGCTCCCATGACCTTCAACATACGTGTCCAATATAATCTTAATCGATCTATAGCTTGATACAGCTCCCATATAAACAGATCTTCCGCTTTTGCTTCTTACCACTGAAAATTACACAATGACTTATTCAATATTAAGCATTCAATTCATTTATATAAGCGAACTCCATTAGCATTTCGCAAAAAAGACTCGACAAATGCTATCCATGGTGGAGGGTATAAAAGATTCGGCCCGCCCGAACTTAGCATGCTCATACTTGCTTTGTCTACCCACGCTACTATATATCTGTCTGTGATATAAACTAGACATAGATATGGATCATTCGCATTACATATGTGTAAAAGAGGACACAACAGAACGCAGAAATATATGATCACAACTTGCATTATTAAATTACAATTTAAAGCCTAAGAGTTGTCTTAGGCTCTTCGACATTTTTCTTCAATTTGACCCTGATCGGTTCAGATTTGGATATAGCTGCCATATAGACCGAACTCTCGGTTTTAGGGCCATGAAAGGCGCATTTATTGCTCGATGTCGCCGAAATTTGGGACAATTAGTTAAGTTATGCCCCCTTGACATACTTCTGCAATATGATACAGTTCGGTCCAGATTATCATAAAGCTGCCATATAGACCGATCTCTCGGTTTTAGGTTTTAGGGCCATAAAAGGCGCATTTATTGTCCGATTTAGCTGAAATTTTGGGACAGTGTGTTGTGTTTGACTCTTTGACATTGTTCTGCAACTTGGCCCAAATCGGTGCAGATTTGGATATAGCTGCCATGTAGACCGATCTCTCGATTTAAAGTCTTGGCCCCATAAGAGGCGCATTTATAATCCAATTTCACTGAAATTTGACACAGTGACTTATGTTAGGCTTTTCGACATCTGTGTCGTGTATGGTTCAGATCGCTTTATTTTTAGATATAGTTACTAAAAAGACCAATATTTTGTTATACACAATTGAACAATGACTTGCACTCATTAGTATTTGGTCCAAATCGAAACATATTTCGATATAACTGCTATGGGACATAAGGTATGCAATTTTCACCGGATTTTGGTGGAAGGTAATTTACATATATACCCGAGGTGGTGGGTATCCAAAGTTCGGCCCGGCCGAACTTAATGGCTTTTTACTTGTTTAATTTCGTCTTTTATTTTTGTTAGGTACCAACAAACAGTTTTTTTGTAATAAGTAAACAAATATGTCCACTGAATAGTTAATTTTGCACTTTTTCACTGTTCTCACTTGTATTTCTTTTAACTCTCGTAGATAATTGTCAAATTGTATGCACCGAATGTTTGAGAGCAAAAATAACAACAACAACGAGCGACGTATTGTAAGACGGCCGAAGGTAATTGCATTTATTTTCCCAAAAAGAAAAGCAGCAAAACACTCGCGAATATGCACTCTTAAATAGAGATATGTACCTTATTTGTTTTTAAATAAATGAGATGACAAGTGAATAATGGTTTGATGATTGATGTGTGGTTCGATGAGCTTCTATAGAAAGAGAAGAAACCCAGTAAGGAAATAAGTACAAAGTGGAAGCTACCTATGACTAATTCTGAACCTATTTGATGGACCTCGGCGAATGTTTTCAGATAGGTTATTAAACAAGCCGTATTAAATTTCAAGGCCCCCGTAACGCAGAGGTAAGCATGTCCGCCAATGACACTGAACGCCTGGGTTCGAATCCTGGCGAGATATCAGAATAAGTTTTCAGCGGTGGTTTTCCCCTCCTGATGCTGGCAACATTTGTGAGGTACTATGCCATGTAAAACTACCCAGAGTGATGTCGCACTGCGGCACGCCGTTCGGACTCGGCTATAAAAAGGAGGCGCCTTATCATGAGCTTAAACTTGAATCGGACTGCACTCATTGATATGTGAAAAGTTTGCCCATATTCATTGGTGGTATGTTTATGGGCAAAAGTCGCAATTTGCATTTTATATTAAACTAGCTGACCCGGGCCCGCTCCGCTGCGCCTTCTTTTACTTTATATTTAACAAAAGTTTCCTTGGAATACTTATTTTCGACACTTAAAAAGCTTTTAGTGAAATACCATGCTACGGAAATAGTATATCGCTGGACTAACAGTTTAACAATAGAAGTGCCTTTATCTGAATCCCATATGATCTTTATTGGTCTACGAATTAAAGTTTGGATATAAGGTGTACTCCATTCTTAAAATACTTCATTTCAGATACTTTGCCCTGAAAAAATATCAGCATCGTGCTCTTCTCTCAAATACCAATTATTAAAAACCCATATTGCCATTGGCTTAAGAGGAGTTTACAGGATGAGGCATCCCCCAAACACATGGCCCCAAAATGGGTTATCAAATTCGTTTTCTAATCTCAAATACCTTTCATTTGAGCCACATATTGGCATAGTCGAAAAATGTTTTTCCTTTGGGGGTGATTGGGGAAAGGGGTGATGCCCTAAATACATGGTCCTACATTTGGATATCAAATTCATATTCTACTCCCAAATACCTTAATTTGAGCCCCATATTGCGATGGTCAGTAAAAAATTGTTGTTTGTGGGGTATTTTGGGAAGGGGGTAGACACCCAGAAAATTGGTCCCGAAAATGGGTATCAATTTTTGCTCTACACCCGATTCCTTTCATTTAAACTCCACATTGACATGGTCGGTAAATATGCCCGATTAAGGGGTGTTTTGGGGATTGGTGGGGTCCCCCAAACACTAAGTTCGCAAAATATATCAGCAACGTGCTCTGTTCTCATTTATTTATCATTTATTTGAACCCCATATTGCCATTGCCCTCAATATTGGATATCAAATTCGTTTTCTAATCTCATTTAAACTCCTTATTGGCCCTAAAAACTATGAATATTTAGTTCCACTGTCTTTAAGACCCAAATTGTCTTGGTGAACAAATACGTCCTACTTGAGGGTTGTTATGGTGGTGGGACGTCCGCTAGACAGTTGGCCCCTAATGTTGATATCAGATACGTGGTTTACTCCCACATACCTTTAATTTGAGCCCCATATTTCCATAGTCGGCAAACATAACCGAGGTTGTTTTGTGGGATTGGCGGCCACTCAGAGGGGTTGGCCTTGAAAATATATATCGGATTCGTGTTCCACTTTAAAAACCCTCTTATTTTAGCCTCATATTGCAATTGTCAGCTAATACTAACTATTTGGGTGGTGTTGTGGGGGTGGGGTGGCTCCATAGACATTTTTCCCGAATGTTGATGTCAAATTCGTGCTTTACTCCCAAAGACCTTTCATTTGAGCCCCATATTGCTATGGTCGTAAATTTGTCCCCTTTGGGGGATGTTTTTGGGGAGAGGCGGCCCCCAAACACTTGGTCCCATATTTGAATATCAGATTCGTATTCTACATTCAAATAACTTTTATTTAAGCCCCATATTCCCATGGTCAGTAAATAAGTCCTGTTGGCGGGTATTTTGGGGAAGGGGTGGACCCCCAGAAATGTGAACCCACATTTGGATATCAGATTCGTATTCTACTCGCAAATACCTTTCATTTGAGTCCCATATTGCGATGGTCGGTAAATATGTCCCATTTAGGGGTGTTTTGGGGCTTGGGGTGGTCCCCCTAGCATTTGGTCCGACAATTGGATATCAGATACGTTTTTTTATCCTAAATACCTTTCATTTAAGTCCCATATTGTCGTGATTGGTCTAAATATATGTTTGGTAGGTTTTAGGGTGGGGCGGCTCCCCTAGGTACCCCATCCAAAATTTGTATACCAAATTTTTATTTTTTGGGTACTATATGAGAGCACACAAAATTTCTCAAAAATTGTACCACCCGTCTCCGAGATCTGGCGTTTCTGAAAATTATGGTAAGAGGGAGGGTCCGCCCCCAGATATCAAAAAATGTAGTACCCTATTTTCACCTCGGGCTCATTATGCACCATCTGTGAAAATTTCAAGAAAATCGGTTCAGCCGTTTCTAAGTCTATAAGGAACACAAATACCTACAAACAAACACAAATTGATTTTTATATATAAGATTTCGAGCAAATATGTTCAAACTGTAATAACTATTTGAATGAGGACATTAACAATAAAAGTATAAGTTTCCGTGATGCAATATAAAGATCTGTGATATTAAAATTTAGGTTGTCTCAAATATAATTAATGTCGTGTTGTTAATGAATGTGATTTTGACGAAAAAATTCATGTGAATATTTCCTAATTTATTGTAAGTTAATTATGTTTTCATGAAGATTTGAAATTAATGTAATGTTTTAATTAAATAGACGTATCCTCTGAAGATGTCAACAAAAATTCACGAAACATTGGGACAAATGAAATAATAAGGATTTTATATTTACGGAACTTACGTCTAAAGAGCTTAAGATAAAATTTAATAAAATCTAATTGGACCAAGAAAATCTTAATACAACTACGGTTGACGTATGACAACATTATTACAAATTACCCAAAATCTAGCAAACATATATATGGGAGCCATATCTAAATGTACAGACTTTGACCAAACTTCATAGATATTGTGGTAGTCGTCGAGAAAGCGTTGTGCAAAATTGTTCAATACATGCGCTTGCAGTGGCTCTAGAAGTGAAAATCGGGCGATATACATATATGGCAGTTAAATTTAATTCTGAACACATTTCCATGAAATTCACCAGTAATATTAAGAGACTGGAGAAAATCCTTTCTGCCAAAAGTCGAGTCGTCGGTAAACAAATGAACTCTTTATTGCAATATTTCTCAAAATCGGTCGAACATATGTATGGGAGTTTTATCTAAATCTGAACCGATTTCGAGCAAACTTCTTAGATATTATAGTAGTTGTAGTGTTGTACAAAATTTTGGGAAGATTGGTCAATAAATGCGCCTGCAGTGACTTAAGGAGGGAAAATCTGGCCGATTTCTATGGAATTCACCAGCAATGTTGAGAGCCAAGAGAAAGTCCTACCCACCCAAATTTCAATAGAATCGGCTAACAAATGAACAATTCCAGTTAACAATTAACTATCCAGATCGCTCAGGACCAAATGTTTGCGTAACAATGAAAGAAATAAAAAATGCAACACAGGATGGTAAATTATCGGAGACTATTATTAATTACTTACAAAGATATATATTCAATATAAACGTAGCCGTTGAGTGGAGCGGACTTGTCTTTATTTGGCTCCTCAAAGAAAAAACATGTAAGAAGGTGTTAAGTTCGGCCGGGCCGAACTTTGGATACCCACCACCTCGGGTATATATGTAAACCACCTTTCATCAAAATCCGGTGAAAATTGCGTACCTTATGTCCCATAGCAGTTATATCGAAATATGTTCCGATTTGGACCTAATACTAATCGGAACAAGTCATTGTTCAATTGTGTATAACAAAATATTGGTGTTTTTAGAAGCTATAACTAAAAATGAACCAAACTGAACTATATGCGCCACGGATGTCGAAAAGTCTAACACAACGAACTGTCCCAAATCTCTGCGAAATCGGACAATAAATGCGACTTTTATGGGCCCCAAAACCTTAAATCGAGAGATCGGCCTATATGGCAGCTATATCTAAATCTGGACCGATCTGGGCCAAATTAAGGAAGGATGTCGAGGGGCCTAACACAACTCACTGTCCCAAATTTCAGCAAAATCGGATAATAAATGTAGCTTTTATGGGCCTAAGACTCTAAATTGGCGGATAATAAATGTGGCTTTTATGGGCCTAAGACTCTAAATCGGAGGATCGTCTATATGGCAGCTATATCTAAATCTGGACCGATCTGGGCCAAATTAAGGAAGGATGTCGAGGGGCCTAACACAACTCACTGTCCCAAATTTCAGCAAAATCGGATAATAAATGTGGCTTTTATGGGCCTAAGACCCTAAATCGGCGGATCGGTCTATATGGGGGCTATATCAAGATATAGACCGATATAGCTCATCTTCAAACATTACCTGCTTATGGAAGTTTCAGTTCAATATCTCTATCTTTAGAGACTGTAGCGTGATTTCAACAGACAGACGGACGGACATATCTAGATTTCTACGCCGATCAAGAATATAAATACTTTATAGGGTCGGAAATGGATATTTCGATGTGTTGCAAATGGAATGACAAAATGAATATACCCCCATCCTTCGGTGATGGGTATAAAAATATATATCCTCGGAATAGGAACTAGAAATGGATTCCGGTGGCGTCAGATCGTAGCGTGTTGTAGTCCCCTCCTATACGAGGGGAGTTCGTCCCCAGCCTTTAGGTAAAGGTGGTGTTTCTAATTGGGATTCAGACAGCGACGGTATCAATGAAACAGTCAACGCAGCCGAATGGAGAGATGAGGGCGTCGGGAAGACGGCAGAAGTGAGCGATGGCTTTGCTAAGCTCACAAGCAGACCGAGAAAGCGATCCGGTGCACGACGAAGGAGACAGAGGAGTATGTACCGGTAGCGTAATCGGGCGAAAGTGCACGATGCTGGAAGGGATAAATCTTACATTCCAAGTACTTCTACGGAAGCTGGAAAAAGAATCAGATCTCCCGAAGAGCATAACATTTCTATCATGCTGAAGAAGAAAAAGCGTTCCCCGCTTTCAAGTACTCTGGGAAAACCAAGCCAGCCATCCCGCAATGGCGACTCCAGATAGTGTCTTGCGGAAGTAGACAAAGTCGAAACAGGAACGAAAGAAGCGCGCACGGCCCCTGTGTCTTCATGGAGGACTGTGACTTCCAAACTGAGTCCACAGGCATTAAGGAAGAGGAAGGTGGTCTCTGAGAATTGTAAGGAGCCGCCCAGAGTGGCAAGGAAGCATAACAGAGATAAATTGACTTATGCAGTTATCAATATAGGCTGTGCATCCGGTAGGATTCCACCAGATCATCGGTCCCAAGTGGAGGATCTGGCTAAGGATCGGATTTTGAAAATGTGTGGAACTCTGTAGAGGGTCCACCCATTCAAATGATGAGCTACGTTTTGCGTCGGCGGAATGAATTAATACCGTCAGAGGTACTCACGCTCTCTGAGAGGGCGCAAAGCTCGACCAGGTGAGAAAGATGGATATCCCCCAACTCACAAAGGCTACGGTCTCAATCAAGGGATGGGGCAGTAAATTTGGGACGGAACGCATGTTGAAATTTTTGGGCAAGTAAAACGAAGGTTTGGTCGTAGAGAAGTGGGAGAAGAAGGAGGAAGGAACTTTCTTTGTGGTTATCATTGATCAAGTCTCCGTGACAAGTTTAGCTAAGACTAAAGGCATGGCGCACTACGGAAGGAAAGCAATCTTTTTCAAGATTCGGAAGACTAGGATAGGCAAAAATTCTCATTTTGTGACATCAGGCCGTATCAGTGGCAGGTGACTCAACACCGCCCAACGAACAGAGGGCTGACGACAAGACAATCACGGCCTCTCTCAATTTTGAAAAGACAAGAATAAGCTAATATTCTAATACTTAAATATCAAGTGGAGAGAGACCCAACACAGCCTAACACATAGGGACCCGCTGACGGACCCATCACGGACATCAAGATTCGGAATACTGCGATAGGTAAAAATCCTAATATTGAAACATTAGGCAGCGCAGCGACAGGAGTCTCATTGCAAACCCACGAACAGGGAGCCGATGATGGTAATATCACCAACTCCCAAGAAGCCCATTTACTTCAGATTTCGAAGACTAAGATAGGCAAAGATCCTAGTATTGAAACATCAGGCAGTACAGGGAATGTAAACTCAATATAGCCGTAAGAGTCGGTAGACTAGACTAGGCAATGAACCTAAAACGATGACATCAGGCAGTGCAGTGACAGGAAAGTCAATGTACCAATGCACCTACCCCAAGATGCCCATTTACTAAAGGACCAATGATTGAGGTTATCCAGATAAACCTCCACCGGAGCGAGACTGCTACACACGTTCTGATAGAGAAAATCAGCAATGGCAAGATTCATATTGCCTTAATTAGGGAGCCACGGACGACCCGGAACAAGGCATCTGGAGTGAACCATATCAACTACCAATTATTCTATGCTAACACTGGTACTCAGCCAAGGACCTGCGTTATTTGTCATAAAAATTTTAATTATATATTTTCCCCAGATTTGCAACAGTGGTGAGACGGTGGAGCATGCCTGGCATCACTTCATCTGATTTTCGACTCTCCGACACCGCCACCCACGTCGGAGCTGCAACGGCTGGTGAGGAAAGCAAAACAGACAGGAAACGAGGTACTAATAGGATGCAATGCGAACTCTCACCGAATTTCGTGGGGTAGTACCAACACTAATAATCGGGGCCAAGCTTTGGCAGAGTTCTTGAATACTCACGTCCTAATAACACTTAATATTGGTAACGCCGTTACCTTTGTTAATAGGATTAGGGAGGAGGTATTAGATGTGACATTATGTTCGGAAAATCTAATCGATGAGATTCAGGATTGGGTGGTCTCCATGGAACACTCTTTCTCTGACCACTGCTACATTAGGTTTAGAATAGCACGGCCAGCGCCGAATCAGATAATAATAATAATAATAAGTTGAAACCCAACTGGACAAACTTCGGAAGGCTACTCAGAAGAAGACTTGGGCGAGAAAATTTACATTGTCCAACATTGAAGACATTGACAAAAATGTCAACAGGATTACGACTGCACTGGTGGGGTCCTTCGAAGATAGTTGTCGTCTTCGGGGAAGGAAATCAGCCCAAGAAAAACACTGGATGACCGGGGAGATTCGCAATATTGGGAAAATAGGTCCGCAGATTTTTTAACAGAGCATATCGTAAAAAAGCTGATGTGTATTACACACGGCTCAAGGAATACAATAAGAATACCAATGCGGAAAAACGTGAGTCCTGGAAGCTTTTCTGCGAACAGGTCGATAGCGTTAATGACGCCGCCAAATAAACGAGTAAAAAGGCGTTAAATTCGGCCTGGCCGAACTTTCGATACCCACCACCTCAGGTAGATATGTAAACCACCTATCGTCATAATCCGTTGAAAAATGCATAATTTATGCACCCAGCTATATCGAAATATAGTCCGATTTGGACCAAATTCGACACGGATATTAAGTGGTCTAATAAGTACGAGTCATTGATCAAAGACCAAATATTGGTTTTTTTGATAGCTTTATCCAAATATAGACCAATGTGAACCATATACGACACAAATGTCGAAAAGCCTAACATAGGTCACTGTGTCAAATTTCTGCGAAATCGGATTAAAAATGGACCTTCTTTGGGGCCAAGACTTTAAATCTAGAGATCGGCTTATATGACAGCTATATCAAAATCTGAACCGATCTGGAAAAGTTGTCGAAGAACCTAACGCAACTCACTGTCCCAAATTTCGGCGAAATCGGACAATAAATCTGCCTTTTTTAGGCCCAAAACCTTCAATCGAGAGATCGGTCTATATGGCAGCTATATTCAAATCTGGACCGATCTGAGCCAAACTGCAGAAAGTTGTCGAAGGGCACTACTCAACTCTCTGTCTCAAATTATGGCAAAATCGGACAAAAAACGCGGCATTTATGGACCCAAGAACTTAAATCGAGGGATCGGTCTATATGGCAGCTATATCCAAATCTGGACCGATCTGAGCCAAATTGCAGAAAGTTGTCGAAGGGCATTACTCAACTCTCTGTCCCAAATTATGGCAAAATCGGACAAAAAACGCGCCATTTATGGACCCAAGACCTTAAATCGAGGGATCGGTCTATACAGCAGCTATATCCGATCTAGCCAAAGTGCAGAATGTGTTGAAGAACCTAACGCAACTCCCTGTTCCAAAATTTCGGCGAAATCGGACTATAAATGCGCCTTTTATGGGTCCAATACCTTATATCGAGAAATCAGGCTTTATTCAAATCTGGGCCGATCTAGACCAAATTGAAGAAGGATGTCGAAACGCCTAACACAACTCACTGTCACAAATTTCGGCGACATCGGACAATAAATGCGCCTTTTATGGGGCTAAAACCTTAAATCGAGAGGTCAGTCTACATGACAGCTATATCCAAATCTGGACCGATCTGGACTAAATTGAAAAACATTGTCGACAGGCCTAACACAACTAACTGTCCCAAATTTTAGCAAAATCGGATTATAAATGTGGCTTTTACGGACTTAATTCCCTAAATCGACGGATCGGTCTATATGGGGGCTATATCAAGATATAGTCCGATATAGCCCATCTTCGAACAAAACCAGCTTATGGACAAAAAATAATTTTTGTAAAGTTTCACCTCAATATCTCTATTTTTTAAAGACTGCAGCGTGATTCCAACAGAGAGACGGACGGACAAGACAATCGTCTTAGATTTTTACGCTGATCAAGAATATATATATATATATATATATTTTAGGGTCGGAAATGGATATTTCGATGTGTTGGAAACGGAATGACAAAATGAATCTACACCCCCATGGCGGCTATAAAAAGTTTCTCTCAAAACATATATCCAAACTGAAACTTTACATGTTGAGGCTTTTGATGAAAACCCATTTTCCATAGGATACGACGGGACTCACGGAGACACAGTAATCTTGGAATAATGACGTTGATCTTAGGTTTATAATTGGGGAATTTATGGTGAAGGAATCCTTGAGGAGCTTCAAAACATTTAATTCACCCGGACCTGATGGAATATTTCCGGCGTTACTACAGAAAGAGACAGACTATCCTGGCCTGGCAGGAGGCAAGGGTGGTATTTATACACAAGCCCAGCAAGGCAAGTTATGCGACATCAAAGGCCTACAGACCCATAAGCCTTACGTCCTTTTTACTCAAAATGATGGAACGTATTGTGGATACCATGATAAAGAGTACGACATCCAGCGAATTGTTTAAATACAAACAGCATGCCTATGTCAATGGAAGGTCGGTGGAGATCGCCGTGCACGAGATTGTGCGTAAAATAGAAAAATCCTTCGATGCCAAACGTACACCCTGGCGGTATGCATTGACATTGAGGGGGCTTATAACAATGTGCGGACCGACACACTGATCCAATCCTTAGACCAGTACCGGGTGGACCCGGTCCTTAGAGACTGGATAAACCATATGCTAAGGGAGAAAGTTGGACAAGGCACGCCACAGGGGGGCATTTTATCGCCACTCCTATGGGTGACCTATTACGGACTATGTTATAAATAATACTTCTAAGGGGTAAGGATCCGAACCAGCTATGCAGAAGGGCCGAAAGGGTCTTGCATATGGCATATGACTCGGCTAGACCTAGTCGTCTCAATGTTAAGCCTGAGAAGACTGAAATATGCCTGCTCATGAGGAAGACGAAGGTGGGCCAATTTAACGCACCACGTTTCCTCAATAAGGCGATTTCGATATCTGACAAGGTCAAATAGTTAGGTGTGATCTTGGCCAGGAAACTGGCTCTACAGGAGCGTGATTAGACCAATACTTATTTACGCCTCAGTAGTTTGGTGGACTGCTATGGAGAAAAAGTGCAACATAAGGACCATACAACAGGTTCAGAGAACATGTTTTCTTGGCATAGGCGAAGCGATGAGGTCCACGCCTACTAGGGCACTGGAGACAATTCTAGATATACGACCCATTGACATACATATTAAGTGTGAGGCAGCCACTGCGGCTATGAGACTTAAAGCGATGGGAGAATGGATTGAGGATGGGAGCTGCCCATACCATCGCGGTATATTCGAGGCGACGATAGGAAACCTGGAAGGAAGGAAAAAGTTTTCCGATCGGATACCTGAGATGAAAATTGAGGTCGAGTGCGAAGCATTGATGCCATCGGCACAGTCTTGGATTGACGGAACCCTAGTATTGCCATCTGGAAAATCATGTTACAAGGACAAAGTGGGTCTACATTGGAAACCCAGTGACTGAGATCTGTTTTAGACTGCCTGACCATAATACGGTACTGCAGCAGGAGATCCGGGCGATCACGGAATGCGTAAAATGGTGTGGTGCTAACTTGAGGACGTCGAGTGTGAACATCTTTACCAACAGTAAAATTGCTATAAGGGCAAAAACAATCAGGACGGTAAGTTCACGAACAGCCTTGCAGTGTAAGAAGGAGATTAACGCCTTCTCTGAGGATGGGAAAATCCGCATCGTTTGGGTGCCGGGCCATAACGGAGTAAGGGGAAATGAAAGGGCAGACGATTTGGCGGTGAAGGCCAGAGGACTGCCGAGGACGAGGCTATTACTGAAAGGAAGTAAGAAGGAGGTCAGTATAGCTATTGGTATCATAACGAGACACATATTACTACGAGCTCACTTATGTAAAATCGATGCGGCAAGTGATAACATGTGTTGGGCATGCGGGGAAGATGATAAGACATTGGAAAATTTCCTTTGTCATTGCCCGGCTTTCGCGTCTAACAGATACCGGCACTTAGGTGGAGAAACAATACCAGATATTAACCAACTTAGGGGAGTGGTATTGAAAACTATGATGGGTTTTGCAAGTAACTCGGAATTCCTAACTTAACTTTTTCTTTTTGTGCCCACCACCGAAGGAAGGGGATATTATTATTTTGTCATTCCGTTTGCAACCCATCGAAATATCCATTTCCGACCCTATAAAATATATATATTCTTGATCCGCATAAAAATCTAAGGCGATCTAGACATGTCCGTCCGTCTGTCTGCTGAAACCACGCTACAGTCTTCAATATTAGAGCTATTGGGCTGAAATTCTTCCCAGGTTCTTTTTTTGTCCATAAGCAGGTTAAGTTCGAAGACGGGCTATATCGGACAATATCGTGATATAGCCCCCATACAGACTGATCAGCCGATTTAGGGTCTTAGGCCCATGAAAGCCACATTTATTATCCGATTTTGCTGGAATTTGGGACAGTGAGTTGTGTTAGGCCCTTCGACATCCTTCGTCAATTTGCCCCAGATCGGTCCAGATTTGGATATAACTGCCATGTATACCGATCCTCCGATTTAGGGTCTTAGGCCCATAAAAGCCACATTTATTATCTGATTTTGCTGAAATTTGGGACAGTGAGTTGTGTTAGGCCCTTCGATATCCTTCCTTAATTTGGCCTAGATCGGTCCAGATTTGGATATAGCTGCCATATAGACTGATCCTCCGATTTAGGGTCTTAGGCCCATAAAAGCTACATTTATTATCCGATTTTGCTGCAATTTGGGACAGTGAGTTGTGTTAGGCCCTTCGAAATCTGTCTTCAATTTGGCCCTGATCGGTTCAGATTTGGATATAGCTGCCATATATAATTTTTTTAGGCTTTTCGGCATTCGTGTCGTATATGGTTCAGATCGGTTTATTTTTAGATATATCTACTAAAAAGACCAATATTTTGTTATACACAATTGAACAATGACTTGTACTTATTCGTATTTGGTCCAAATCGGAACGTATTTCGATATACAATAACTGCTAAGGGACGTAAGGTATGCAATGTTATAATTTGTAATTTATTTATTTACATCCGCACAACATGAATATAAAATTCTTATAATTAAAGTGCGAGTAATATCTCCAACAATTGTATATAGTAAACACTTAAAACTAAGAATCTATACAATACATCACAGATTTGGAATGAGTAACTTACTAACGGAAAAAAACTAACATTTGTGGCTTTGTAGATTTGAATTTAAAAGAAAACACCAAAAATGAATTTACCAATTAAAGAAGAATTAATAGACTTAGTTGATCCGAAAAAATTCACCGGATTTTGATGAAAGGTGGTTTACATAATAAATATATCCCAGGTGGCGGGTATCCAAAGTTCGGCCCGGCCGAACTTAACGCTTTTTTAATTGTTTTTTTTTTTACTTTTCATTTTATACAAAAAGTGTAAATAAGCTTATGGTAAAGATAAAATAAAACAAGTAAAAAGGCGTTAAGTTCGGCCGGGCCGAACTTTGGATACCCACCACCTCGGGTATATATATAAACCACCTTTCATCAAATCCGGCGAAAAATGCATACCTTATGACCCCTAGCAGTTATATAGAAATATGTTCCGATTTGGACCAAATACTAATAAGTACAAGTCATTGTTCAACTGTGTAAAACTAAATTTTGCTCTTTTTAGTAGCTATATCTAAAAATAAACCGCTCTGAACCATAAACGACACGGACGTCGAAAAGCCTCGCATATGTCACTGTGTCAAATTTCAGTGAAATCGGATTATAAAAGCGCCTTTTATTGGGCCAAGGCTTTTCATCGAGATATCGGTCTATATGGCAGCTATATCCAAATCTGGACCGATTTCGACCAAGTTGCAGATACATGTCAAAGAGCCTAACACAACTCACTTTAACAAATGTCATCGAAATCGGACAATAAATGCGCCTTTTATGGCCCCAAAACCTTAAATCAAGAGATCGGTCTATATTGCAGCTATATCCAAATCTGGACCGATTTCGACCAAGTTGCATATACATGTCGAAGAGCCTAACACAACTCACAGTCCCAAATTTCGGCGACCTCGGACAATAAATGCGCCTTTTATGGGCTCAAAAACTTAAATCGAGAGATCGGTCTATATGGCAGCTGTATCCAAATCTGATCCGATCTGAGCCAAATTGACAAAGGATGTCGAAGGGCCTAAGACAACTCACTGTCCCAAATTTCAGCAAAATCGGATAATAAAAGTGGCTTCTATGGGTCTAAGACCCTAGATCGGAGGATCGGTCTATATGGCAGCTATATCCAAATCTGGACCGATCTAAGCCATATTGACGGAGAATGTCAAAGGGCCTAAGACAACACACTGTCCCAAATTTAAGCAAAATCGAATAGTAAATGTGGCTTTTATGGGTCTAAGACCCTAAATCGGCGGATCGGTCTATATGGGGGCTTTATCTAGATATTGTCCGATTTGGCCCATCTTCGAACTTAACCTGCTTATAAAAAAAAAAAAGAATCTGTGCAAAGTTTCAGCTCAATATCTCTATTTTTGAAGACTGTATCGTGATTTCAACAGACAGACGGACGGACATGTCTAGATCGTCTTAGATTTTTACGCTGATCAAGAATATATATACTTTATAGGGTCGGAAATGGATATTTCGATGTGTTGAAAACGGTTATAAACTTATAAACAAAAAAAGAATCTGTGCAAAGTTTCAGCTCAATATCTCAATTTTTGTAGACTGTATCGTGATTTCAACAGACAGACGGACGGACATGTCTATATCGTCTTAGATTTTTACGCTGATTAAGAATATATATACTTTATAGGGTCGGAAATGGATATTTTTCGATGTGTTGCAAACGGAATGACAAAATGAATATACCCCCATCTTTCGGTGGTGGGTATAAAAAAACCGTAATGAAGGGCAACAGTCAACAGTATAATACCCTTCACATACCCTGTTGATACAATGTGGGAGCTATATCCAATTCTGAACCAATTTTGATGGATCTTGGGAAGCAGATATGTTCAAACTGTAATAATTACGGTTGACAAATGACAAAATTATTGCAAATTGGCCAAAATCTGATGAACATAAATATAGGAGCTATATCTAATTCCGAATCGATTTGGAGCGAACTTCTCAGACAATGTGGTACTCGTCTAGCATAGCGTTGTACAAGATTGGTTAATAAATGCTCTTGCAATGGTTCTAGGAGTAAAAATCGGGGGATATATCTATATGAGAGCTATATCTTAATCTGAACCGATTTCTATGAAATTCACCAGTAATGTCGAGAGCCATTAGTCTCGCCAAATTTCAAGAGAATGGGTTAACAAGTGACCATTTTACTGCAAATCGGACGAATATATATATATGGGAGCTATATCTTTCTCATATATTGTGGTAGTCGTCGACTTTTTCATAGAAATCGACCCAGATTTAGATATAGCTCTCATATATATATATATATATATATATATATATATATATATATATATATATATATATATGAGAGCTATATCTAAATCTGAATCGATTTCTATGAAATTCACCAATAATGTCGAAAGTCATAAAAAAACCTTTCTGCAAAATTTCGAGACAATCGGTTAACAAATGATCCTTTTATTGCATTATTACTGCAAATCGGACGAACATATATATGGCAGCTATATCCAAATCTGATCCGATTTATTTCAATTTCCATAGGCTTCGTCTTCAATTTGGGCTAGATCGATGTAGATTTGAATATAGCTGCTGTATAGACCGATCTCTCGATTTCATGTTTTGGGCGCATTCATTGTCCGACTTCCCCGAGATTTGGGACAGTTCGTTGTGTTAGGCTTTTCGACATCCGTGTCGCATATAGTTCAGATCGGTTCATTTTTAGTTATAGCTTCTAAAAAGACCAATATTTTGTTATACACAATTTAACAATGACTTGTACCGATTAGTATTTGGTCCAAATCGGAACATATTTCGATATGGGACATAAGGTATGCAATTTACACCAGATTTGGATGAAAGGTGGTTTACTTATATACCCAAGGTGGTGGGTATCCAAAGTTCGGCCCGGCCGAACTTAACGCCTTTTAACTTGTTCTTTCTGCGGAATAGACGCTTCTCCTCTCTCATTTTCTCCCGATACCTTTAATTCATCTGGCGCCTTGCTACTGATTGCAGAGCTGCTCTATATGGCGCATTCTTGGCTTCAGTAGCATCTCGGCACTCTTTGTTTCTTAAAGGAGGCTTCCGGTACCCAAGTACGGATTTCGTAGCATTTTCCATGGAGTGGGAAATGGTTTGCCACTGCGCCATTATATCAGCGGAACAAGGTGTGCTTTCTCCAAGCGGTTGGGTCAGCCGTGTGGAGTATGCCGTTGCCATCTGTTGTGTTTGAAGCTTTTCAAAGTCCAGCTTCCGTGAATCTAAAGGGTGATTTTTTTGAGGTTAGGATTTTCATGCATTAGTATTTGACAGATCACGTGGGATTTCAGACATGGTGTCAAAGAGAAAGATGCTCAGTATGCTTTGACATTTCATCATGAATAGACTTACTAACGAGCAGCGCTTGCAAATCATTGAATTTTATTACCAAAATCAGTGTTCGGTTCGAAATGTGTTCAAATTTTGACAAATTTTGTTCAGCGATGAGGCTCATTTCTGGTTGAATGGCTACGTAAATAAGCAAAATTGCCGCATTTGGAGTGAAGAGCAACCAGAAGCCGTTCAAGAACTGCCCATGCATCCCGAAAAATGCACTGTTTGGTGTGGTTTGTACGCTGGTGGAATCATTGGACCGTATTTTTTCAAAGATGCTGTTGGACGCAACGTTACGGTGAATGAACACATTTCGAACCGAACACTGATTTTGGTAATAAAATTCAATGATTTGCAAGCGTTGCTCGTTAGTAAGTCTATTCATGATGAAATGTCAAAGCATACTGAGCATCTTTCTCTTTGACACCATGTCTGAAATCCCACGTGATCTGTCAAATACTAATGCATGAAAATCCTAACCTCAAAAAAATCACCCTTTATATTCGCTCCACGGATCGATCGTACATCTAACACAACGTGATCAATTTGGTTCCTCGTGTTTTGTTCGAGTGACAGCCATGTGGCCTTGTGAATATTTTTGTGTTGAAATCCCAGTCCATCGTACTTCCTGTAAGGCGGTAATATCTGTCTTGTACTTCTGACTCCTCACAGAAACTCGAAAATCGCTGACCGGCCGCGGTTGCATTTGAAGCTACTCCGTATAAAAACGGAACTTTCCACTATGCGCAACCTGTGGACTCCTGGTAGCTTTCAGCTAAGCCTCCCGTGATGACGATGGACACCACACAAACCTGAGCTTAAAGTTCCAACCTGTGTGGTGCTCATAGTTTTCCCGTGTCGGCCGGGTTGAAATTCAAACACAGACTGTAATAATTTCAAACTGCAGCCGAAGCAAAAAAAAAAAGAAACAAGTAAAAAGGCGTTAAGTTCGGCCGGGCCGACTTTGGATACCCACCACCTCGGGTATATATGTGAGGCTTAAGACCCTAAATCTGAGGATCGGTCTATATGGCAGCTATATCCAAATCTGGACCGATCTGGGCCAAAATGCCGAAAGATGTCGAAGGGCTCAACACAACTCACTGTTCCAAATTTCAGCAATATCGGATAATAAATGTGGCTTTTATGGGCCTAAGACTCCAAATCGGAGGATCGGTCTTAGGGCCTAACGCAACTCACTGTCCCAAATTTCAGCAAAATCGGATAGTAAATGAGGCTATTATGGGCCTAAGACACTAAATCGGCGGATCGGTCTATATGGGGGCTATATCAAGATATAGTCCATCTTCGAACTTAACCTGCTTATGGACAAAAAAAGAGTCTGTGCAAAATTTCAGCTCAATATCTCTTTTTTTAAAGACTGCAGCGTGTTTTCAACAGACAGACGGACGGACTTGTCTTAATCGTCTTAGATTTTTACGCTGATCAAGAATATATATACTTTATAGGGTCGGAAATGGATATTTCGATGTGTTGCAAACGGAATGACAAAATGAATATAGCCCCATCCTTCGGTGGTGGGTATAAAAACAAGTAATAGCGTTCTAAGTTCGGCCGGGCCGAATCTTATATACCCTCCACCATGGATCGCATTTGTAGTTCTTTGCGTGGTATCTCTTTTTAAACAAACAATGAATAATGAATAGGAAATCGTATGCTATTGGAGCTAAATCAAGTTATAGTTCGATTCGGACCATAAATGAATTGAATGCTGAACATTGTAGAAGCCATTGCGTAATATTTCAGTCCATTCGGATAAGAATTGCTCCTTGTAGGGGCTCGGAATCGCGTTCTCTAGAGTCTCAAGAAGCCAAGATCCCAGATCGGTTTATATGACAGCTATACCAGGTTATGTACCAAAAATTTTTTTTTATTAAAAGAGTATTTGTGCAATATTTGAAGCGTTTAGCTTTATTCCTTCAAAAGTAAGCGTGCTTTCGACAGACAGACGGGCGGACGGACATTGCTTGATCGACTGAAAATGTCATGACGATCAAGAATATATATACTTTATGCCGTCTTAGACGCATATTTCTGGGTGTTACAAACAGAATGACAAAATTACTATACCCCATCCTATGGTGAAGGGTACAACAATAACAATAGTTGTATTGCTGTGATATGTTGTTGTTTCACTTTGGTATGTTTTGTTCAAAGCATACTTAAAACTCAATCAGAGCAACGTGGTTGTTTGTTGATGTTTTTATACCCACCACCGAAGGATGGGGTATATTCATTTTTTCATTCCGTTTGCAACACATCGAAATATCCATTTCCGACCCTATAAAGTATATATATTCTTAATCAGCGTAAACATCTAAGACGATCTCGACATGTCCATCCGTCTGTCTGTTAAAATCACGCTACACGCTAAAAATAGAGATATTGAGCTGAAATTTTGCACAGACTCTTTTTTTGTCCATATGCAGGTTAAGTTCGAAGATCGGACTATATCTTCATATAGCCCCCATATAGACAGATCAGTCGATTAAGGGTCTTTGGCCCGTAAAAGCCACATTTGTTATCCGATTTTGCTGAAATTTGGGACAGTGAGTTGTGTTAGGCCCTTCGACACCCTTCTTTTGGGCCAGATCGGTTCAGATTTAGATAAAGCTGTTATAAAGACCGATCCTCCGATTTAGGGTCTTAGGCCCATAACAGTTTGGGACAGTGAGTTGTGTTAGGTTCTTCGACACCCTTCTTCAATATGGTCCAGATCGGTTCAGATTTGGATAGAGCTACCATATAGACCGATCTCTCGATTTAATGTCTTGCGCCCATAAAAGGCGCATTTATTGTCCAATTTTGCCAAAATTTGGGACAGTGTGTTGTGTTAGGTCGTTCGACACCCTTCTTTAATTTGGCTCAGATCGGTCCAGACTTGGATATAGCTGCCATGTAGACCAATCTCTCGATGTAAAGTTTTGGGCCCATAAAAGGAGCATTTATTGTTCGATGTCGCCGAAATTTGGGACAGTGAGTTAAGTTAAGCCCCTAAATATACTTCTGCAATATGGCACAGATCGGTTCAGATTTGAATATGGCTGTCATATAGACCGATCCCCCGATTTAGGTCTTTGGCCCATAAAAGTTTGGGACAGTGAGTTGTGTTAGGTTCTTCGACACCCTTCTTCAATATGGTCCAGATCGGTTCAGATTTGGATATAGCTGCCATATATACCGATCCTCCGATTTAGGGTCTTAGGCCCATAAAAGCCACATTGAAATTTGGGTGAGTTGTCTTAGGCCCTTCGACATTTTTCTTCAATTTGACCCTGATCGGTTCAGATTTGGATATAGCTGCCATAAAGACTGAAATCTCGATTTAAGGTTTTGGTCCATAAAAGGAGCATTTATTGTTCGATGTCGACGAAATTTCGGACAGTGAGTTAAGTTAAGCCCCTAAATATACTTCTGCAATATGGCACAGATCGGTCCAGATTTAGATATAGCTGCCATATAGACCGATCCCTCGATTTAAGGTCTTGGACCCATAAAAGGCGCATTTATTGCCTGACTTCGTCGAAATTTGGCAAAGTGAGTACCATTGGGCTCTTCGACAACTTTCTGCAATTTGGCCCAGATCGGTTTTAGATTTGGATATAGCTGCCATATAGACCGATCTCTCATTTAAAGTTTTGGCCCCATGAAAGCACATTTATAATCCAATTCCAGTGAAATTTGACACATTCGTGTCGGATATGGTTCAGATCGGTCTATATTTGGATATGGCTAACAAAAAGACCAATATATTGTTCTACAAAATTGAACAATGACTTGTACTTATTTGACCACTCAATGTCCGTGTTTCGAATTTGGTCCAAATCGGTCCATTTTTCGGTATAGCTGCTATGGGGGCATAAATTGTTAATTTTTCACCGGGTTATGACGAAAGGTGATTTAAATATATACCCGAGGTGGTGGGTATCCAAATGCCTTTTTACTTGTTCTTTATACGTTGTGTGTACAACAAGAACAGCACCAAAAAGCGAACTGTCTCCTACATAGAGACTTTTGTTTTCCACCGGTTTATTCAGTGGAAAGAAAGTATCCACGAAATTGAAAAATATATCTGATGATATGACCGGAAATTTGTGTTATAGGGGTAAAATCACCTTACAAACCTTGCAAGGGTATATCTGTTTCGTTGATACTTGCAGTTACAATATATTGCTGCACGCTTTCAATATACACATGCTTCCTGTGCAACTTTCGTAAAATTCAGTGGCCTTGAACTTCGATGCAAACACTACTCATTAATGTAAGGTATTTAAAGCCTCTACACCTTGTATAATTGATGAGCCCCATCAAGGTCGAAATTACAAACCCCCAAAAATTCCATGTATAGCCATTTTGAATTAATAATCGGATTTACGCATTTATAATCCAAAAACAATTTTTAGTGCAAACGTTTGTTTTTCGTAGTAAAATTTAGAAGTAAGAGATTTTTTTAACAAATTTAAACAGTTCTAAAACCAACATTTAATATTTTCCATACCCTTTTAACAAGGAATGGACACAAATCGGAAATGCTTCCCAGGTATGCTTAATTGTAACGTGCAATTTAAGCCGTATCGGGTATATCAAGCATGACTTTTCGCTTGATGGCCTCTTCGACGGTGTTGTTGTTTTTATCCTCTATGGTTCACTACTGCTTCCATTGCCATCGTGCCAACTTGGTCGATGAAGCTCAATGATTTGGAAACATTTTCCGACATCTATTTTGTTTTTTGGCTACAGATATCGTTAGCGTTCTATTGTTGTTCGGTTCGATGGTTCCTGTTGGTGATGTTGTTGTCAATATTTGAAATTATTGCGTTGTCCTTTTGTGCTTTCGATGCCAACATTTTCTTGTTCCAATACTACTGAAGCGTTCACTTAGTCCGCTTCAGCAGAGAATAAATGGGAATTCAAACGACCACATGGAAGCAATCACATGCAAGTTGTTTGTTACTCAAACCGGAAATTCCTTAATTTCTGTATGATTCTGCTCCCTTTTCCCACATTTTCTTTTTTTTTCCTCTTTTTTTAGTCCACGTCAATATTTTTAATTTTCCTAACGGAAGGTCCTTCGCGTGTTTATGAATTATGTCAGAAGTTTTCTCTCCACTTTCCTTGTCCATTTATTTCTTTTCATGTATTGGTAAGTGCCGCTAGTAATTGCCAAGGACCAATGCTTTTGGTGCTGACTCGGATGGGTTGGGTAGATGTAGCTATTGGTGTTGGCAAAAGTGATTGTGTTCAAGATGCTGATGATGACGATGTTTCACACAATCAGATAATTTTTTTATTTATTATGTTCCACTTCATTCCTATTTTCTCCATTTTTGTACAGAATTTATTTCACCATTCCTATGAGGGAGAATCGAACTAAGAGTGTGTGGGGAAAAAGGTCCTTCACAATGGTCGTTAACACGTGTTTGCGGCTCAGGGAAATAATGGCACATTTCCGTTAAAAATTAACACTTTTTGTATGAATTCAATGGACATGTTTGGTGAGTTGATTACAATTCCGGGTGACCTTTTCTCCCCATAAAGTTGAAATAAGAATGTTTGATTTGACATATGGTAGTTTTTCTTCAGAAAGATGTATATATCTGCTATATGTAATATTGGACTTGTTCTTTTATGGCAAAGAAAAAGTTCAAACAATCTTATTTATGGCCTTTACAAAAGACTTGCTGGTCGCAGTACTTCTTATGCTCATCAAACATCAAGTTTACAATTTTTTTACATTTACCGGAAGAGACGAAAACCTTCTTCGTTTGCATTGAGGCAGATATGGATCCGCCCGCGTGCATAGGAATTTATGTGGAGATGTGTGTGCTGCACATTTATGCTTTAAAGTATCAATTAACCTTCAAGATAACAAATATTTTATATGGGCCTATTTGCTTTAAAAAATGCGACAATTGCGAACTCTTGGCACCTAACAAGAAACCATCCATGAATTAACATGTATAAATGCGTTTGCAATGGCTCTAAGAGTGAAAATCGAGCTATATATATATCTTTATGAGAGCTATATCTAAATCTGAATCGATTTTATTTGAAATTCACCAATAATGTCGAAAGTCATAAGAAAATCCTTCCTGCCAAAAATTCGAGAGAATCGGTTAACAAATGATCTTTTCATTGTATTATTACTGCAAATCGGCGATCGGTGAAAATTGCGACCTGTAGTTTGTACACAAACTAACATGGACAGACGGACATATCTAAATCGAATTAGAAAGTGATTCTGAGTCGATCGGTATACTTATCAATGGCTCTATCTCTCTTCCTTCTGGGTGCTACAAACAAATGCACTAATTTATAATAACCTGTACCACAGTAGTGGTGTAGGGTATAAAATGCATGCGCGATTTCCTGTGGTCGGGGATATAGTGAGCGGTAAAATGAAGTGTAGAAAAGCATTTGATAAAAAAAAAATTATTTTTTTTAATAGCTGACCCGGGCCCGCTTCGCTGTGCCTTCTTTTACTTTATATGGAACAAAATTTTCCATGGAATATTTAATTTCGACAAAGAGCTCTTAGTGAAATACTATACTAGGAAAATAGTATATCGCTTGACAAACAGTTTAACAATATAAGTGAATTTATCTGAATCCCATACGATCTTTATTGGTCTACGAATTGAAGTTTGGATGTAAGGTGTACTCCATTCATCAAATACTTTATTTCAGCCCGATATTCTCTTGATATCTGATTTAGAGGTGTTTTCGGGGGTGAGGTGGTCCCCCAGACACTTGGCCCTGAAAAAATATCAGCATCGTGCTCTTATCTCAAATACCATTTATTTAAACCCCATATTGCCATTGGCTTAAGAGGAGTTTACAGGATGAGGTGTCCCCCAAACACATGGCCCCAAAATAGGTGATCAAATTCGTTTTCTAATCTCAAATAACTTTCATTTGAACCCCATATTAACATGGTCGAAAAATTGTTTTCCTTTGGGGGTGTTTTGGGAAAGGGGTGATGCCCTAAATACGTAGTCCTACATTTGGATATCAAATTCGTATTGTACTCCCAAATACCTTTATTTGAGCCCCATATTGCGATGGTCACTAAAATTGCTGTTTGTGGCGTATTTTGGGAAAGTGGTAGACCCACAGAAAATTGGTCCCGAAAGTGGGTATCAATTCTTGCTCTACCCCCCAGTTCCATTTTGTTTAAGCCCCACATTGACATGGTCGGTAAATATGCCCGATCTAGAGGCGTTTTGGGGATTGGGTTGGTCCCCCAAACACTAAGCCCGGAAAATATATCAGCAACGTGCTCTATTCTCATATATCTATATATGATTTATTTGAACCCCATATTGTCATTGACCTTAAAATTGGATATAAAATTAGATTTCTTATCTCATTTAAACTCCTTATTGCAAAAGTCAGCAAATATATTCGGTTTTTTTTAGTTCCTTTGAGACCCAAATTGTCTTGGTGAGCAAATACGTCCTATTAGGGGTTTTTATGTTGGTGGGACGTCCCCTAGACAATTGGTCCCTAATGTTGATATCAGATACAGTCTACTCCCAAACACCTTTAATATGAGCCCCATATTTCCATAATCGGCAAACATGACCGGCTTGGGTGGTGTTTTGGGGAATGGGCGGCCGCTCAGTGAGTTGGCCTTGAAAATATATATCGGATTCGTTTTCCACTTTAAAAGCCTCATATTGCAATTGTCAGCTAATACTAACTTTTTGGGTGGTGTTGTGGGGGTGGGGTGGCTCAATAGACATTTTTTCCGAATAATAATATCAAATTCGTGCTTTACTCCGGAAGACCTTTTATTTGAGCCCCATATTGCTATGGTCGTAAATTTGTCTCCTTTGGGGGATGTTTTTGGTGAGAGACGGCCCCCCAAACACTTGGTCCCATATTTGGATATCAGATTCGTATTCCACATTCAAATACCTTTTATTTAAGCCCCATATTCCAATGGTCAGTAAATAAGTCCTGTTTGGGGGGTGTTTTGGAAAAAGGTTGGACCCCCAGAAACGTGGTTCCACATTTGCCATGGTCGGTAAATATATCCTATTTAGGGGTGTTTTGGGGATTGTGGTTGTCCCCCTAGCACTTGGTCCGACAATTGGATATCAGATACGTTTTCTTATCCTATATACCTTTCATTTGAGTCCCATATTGTCGTGATTGGTCTAAATATATGTTTGGTAAGTTTTATATGAGAGCACACAAAATTTCGCTTAAATCGCACCACCCATCTCCGAGATCTTTCGTTTTTGAAAATATTGGGAAGGGGGAGGGTCCGCCCCCTTCAGATATCACAAAATTTAGTACCCTATTTTCACCACGGGATCATTATCCACCATCTTTGAAAATTTCAAGAAAATCGGTTCAGCCGTTTCTGAGTCTATAAGGAACACACAAACATACAAACAAACAAACAAACAAAGAAACAAATCTACAAACAAACACAAATTGATTTTTATACCCTCCACCATAAGATGGGGGGTATATTAATTTCATCATTCTGATTGTAACTACTCGAAATATTCGTCTGAGACCCTATAAAGTATATATATTCTTGATCGTCGTGAAATTTTATGTCGACCTAGCCATGTCCGTCCGTCTGTCCGTCCGTCCGTCCGTCTGTCTGTCGAAAGCACGCTAACTTCCGAAGGAGTTAAGCTAGCCGCTTGAAATTTTGCACAAATACTTCTTATTAGTGTAGGTCGGTTGGTATTGTAAATGGACCATATCGGTCCATGTTTTGATATAGCTGCCATATAAACCGATCTTGGGTCTTGACTTCTTGAGCCTCTAGAGTGCGCAATTCTTATCCGATTGGGATGAAATTTTGCACAACGTGTTTTGTTATGATATCCAACAACTGTGCCAGGTATGGTTCAAATCGGTCCATAACCTTATATAGCTGTCATATAAACCGATCTTGGGTCTTGACTTCTTGAGCCTCTAGAGGGCGCAATTCTTATCCAATTTGAATGAATTTTGGCACGTAGTATTTTGTTATGATATCCAACAACTGTGTCAAATAATGTTCAAATCGGTTCATAACCTGATATAGCTCCCATGTAAACCGATCTGGGATCTTGACTTCTTGAGCCTCTAGAGGTCGCAATTATTATCCGATTTGCCTGAAATTTTGTACGACGGATTCTCTCATGACCACTAACATATGTGTTTATTATGGTCTGAATCGGTATATAGCCCGATACAGCTCCCATATAAATCGATCTCTCTATTTTACTTCTTGAGCCCACAAAGGGGGCAATTCTTATTCGAATTGGCTGACATTTTACACAGGTCTCCAACATATAATTTAATTGTGGTCCAAACCGGACCATATCTTGATATCGCTCTAATAGCAGAGCAAATCTTTTCTTATATCCTTTTTTTGCCTAAGAAGAGATGCCGGGAAAAGAACTCGACAAATGCGATCCATGGTGGAGGGTATATAAGATTCGGCCCGGCCGAACTTAGCACGCTTTTACTTGTTATTTATAAGACTGCCACATGATGATTAATGTTATAGGCGTTAAGCCACCATAAGCGAGCAGTACTAACATTTTGATTAGCGCCATCTGTCTGTTTGCAATGGAATTAACTGAATGGAGACGCCAACATGCAGTATTTATTTTTGTTATGGCAACCTGTCGGTCCTTAAAATAAAGACAAGTAAAAGCGTGCTAAGTTCGGCCGGGCCGAATCTTATATACCCTCCACCATGGATCGCATTTGTCGAGTTCTTTTCCCGTCATCTCTTCTTAGGCAAAAAAAGGATATAAGAAAAGATTTGCTCTGCTATTAGAGCGATATCAAGATATGGTCCGGTTTGGACCACAATTAAACTATATGTTGGAGACCTGTGTAAAATGTCAGCCAATTCGAATAAGAATCGCGCCCTTTGTGGGCTCAAGAAGTAAAATAGAGAGATCGATTTATATGGGAGCTGTATCGGGCTATAGACCGATTCAGACCATAATAAACACGTATGTTAATGGTCATGAGAGAATCCGTCGTACAAAATTTCAGGTAAATGGGATAATAATTGTGACCTCTAGAGGCTCAAGAAGTCAAGAGCCCAGATCGGTTTATATGGCAGCTATATCAGGTTATGAACCGACTTGAACTTTATTTGACATAGTTGTTGAAAGTAACAATAAAAAACGTCTTGCGAAATTTCAGCCAAATCGGATAGGAATTGCGCCCTTTAGAAGCTCAAGAAGACAAGTCCCCAGATCTGTTTATATGACAGCTATATCAGGTTATGAACCAATTTGAACCATATTTGGCACAGTTGTTTGATATCATAACAAAATACTACGTGCCAAAATTCATTCAAATTGGATAAGAATTGAATTGAGCCTCTAGAGGCTCAAGAAGTCAAGACCCAAGATCGGTTTATATGACAGCTATATCATGTTATGAACCGATTTGAACCATTCTTGGCACAGCTGTTGGATATCATAACAAAACACGTCGTGCAAAATTTCATCCCAATCGGATAAGAATTGCGCACTCTAGAGGCTCAAGAAGTCAAGACCCAAGATCGGTTTATATGGCAGCTATATTAAAACATGGACCGATATGGCCCATTTACAATAGCAACCGACCTACACTAATAAGAAATATTTGTGCAAAATTTCAAGCGGCTAGCTTTACTCCTTCGGAAGTTAGCGTGCTTTCGACAGACAGACGGACGGACGGACGGACAAACGGACGGACAGACGGACGGACAGACGGACGGACATGGCTAGATCGACATAAAATTTCACGACGATCAAGAATATATCTACTTTATGGGGTCTCAGACGAATATTTCGAGTAGTTACAATCAGAATGACGAAATTAGTATACCCCCCATCTTATGGTGGAGGGTATAAAAAGGATATAAGAAAAGAGTTGCTCTGCTATTAAAACGATATCAAGATATGGTCCGGTTCGGACCACAATTAAATTATATGTTGGAGACCTGTGTAAAATTTCAGCCAATTCGTATAAGATTTGCGCCCATTGGGGCTCACGAAGTAAAATAGAGAGAACGATTTATATGAGATCTGTATCGGGCTATAGACCGATTCAGACCATAATAAACACGTTTGTTGATGGTCATGAGAGGATCCGTCGTACAAAATTTCAGGCATATCGGATAATAATTGCGACCTCTAGGGGTCAAGAAGTCAAGATCCCGATCGGTTTATATGGCAGCTATATCAGGTTATGAACCGATTTGAACATTATTTGACACAGTTGTTGAAAGTAAAAATAAAATACGTCATGCAAAATTTCAGCCAAATCGGATAGGAGTTGCGCCCTCTAGAAGCTCAAGAAGTCAAATCCACAGATCTGTTTATATGACAGCTATATCAGGTTATGAACCAATTTGAACCATACTTGGCACAGTTGTTGGATATCATAACGAAATACTTCGTGCAAAAATTCATTCAAATCGGATAAGAATTGTGCCATCTAGAGGCTCAAGAAGTTAAGACCCAAGATCGGTTTATATGGCAGCTAAATCAGGTTATGAACCGATTTAAACCATACTTGGCACAGTTGTTGGGTATCATAGCAAAACACGTCGTGCGAAATTCCATTCCAATCGGATAAGAATTGCGCCCTCTAGAGGCTCAAGAAGTCACGACCCAAGATCGGTTTATATGGCAGCTATATCAGGTTATGGACCGATTTGAACCATACTTGGCACAGTTGTTGGATATCATAACAAAATACGTCGTGCAAAATTTCATTCTGATAGGATAAGAATTGCGCACGCTAGATGCTCAAGAAGTCAAGACCCAAGATCGGTTTATATGGCAGCTATATCAGGTTATGGACCGATTTGAACCATACTCGGCACAGTTGTTGGATATCATAGCAAAACACGTCGTGCAAAATTTCATTACAATCGGATAAGAATTGCGCACTCTAGAGGCTCAAGAAGTCAAGACCCAATATCGGTTTATATGGCAGCTATATCAAAACATGGACCGATATGGCCCATTTACAATACCAACTGACCTACACTAATAAGAAGTATTTGTGCAAAATTTCAAGCGGCTAGCTTTACTCCTTCGAAAGTTAGCGTGCTTTCGACAGACAGACGGACGGACGGACGGACAGACGGACGGACGGACGGACAGACGGACGGATAGACGGACGGACATGGCTAGATCGACATAAAATGTCGCGACGATCAAGAATATATATACTTTATGGGGTCTCAGACGAATATTTCGAGTAGTTACAAACAGAATGACGAAATTAGTATCCCCCCCATCTTATGGTGGAGGGTATAATAAATAAAATATAGGAATTTCTTTGCTGTCGGTTGCGGTATTATTACTTAACTTTCCCACCCTAAGACGGGGCAAAACAACAGTTGTTTCAACTAGTTTAAGTATCTGTCTTTGCCATAGATAAAAATTTATTTAGTACAGTGCGAATGTCCAATTTTTTGCTTAACGGTAAGAGGGAAAAGCTCAACAAACGTACACAGAATCAGAGCTATTGGAGAGTAGGTAACATTACAAAGGCGACATTTTTCTACATTTTGAAAGCGGAAGCATATTGGAGCTGGTTTGATTGAAATTATGGCGTGCCGATAAGCACAAACCTTTTATACCCTCCACCATAAGATGGGGGGTATACTAATTTCGTCATTCTGTTTGTCACTACTCGAAATATTCGTCTGAGACCCCATAAAGTATATATATTCTTGATCGTCGCGACATTTTATGTCCATCTAGCCATGTCCGTCCGTCTGTCCGTCCGTCCGTCCGTCCGTCTGTCGAAAGCACGCTAACTTCCGAAGGAGTAAAGCTAGCCGCTTGAAATTTTGCACAAATACTTCTTATTAGTGTAGGTCGGTTGGTATTGTAAATGGGCCATATCGGTCCATGTTTTGATATAGCTGCCATATAAACCGATCTTGGGTCTTGACTTCTTGAGCCTGTAGAGTGCGCAATTCTTATCCGATTGGAATGAAATTTTGCATGACGTGTTTTGCTATGATATCCAACAACTGTGAGAAGTATAGTTCAAATCGGTCCATAACCTGATATAGCTGCCATATAAACCGATCTTGGGTCTTGACTTCTTGAGCCTCTAGAGAACGCAATTCATATCCGAATGGGATGAAATTTTGCACGACGTGTTTTGCTATGATATCCAACAACTATGCTAAGTGTGTTTCAAATCGGTTCATAACCTAATATAGCTGCCATATAAACCGATCTTGGGTCTTGAATTCTTGAGCCTCTAGAGTGCGCAATTCTTATCCGATAGGGATGAAATTTAACACGACGTGTTGTGTTATTATATCCAACAACTGTGCCAAGTATGGTTCTAATCGGTCTATAACCTGATATAGCTGCCATATAAACCGATCTTGGGTCTTGACTTCTTGAGCCTCCAGAGTGCGCAATTCTTATCTGATTGGAATGGAATTTCGCACGACATGTTTTGTTATGATACCCAACAAGTGTGCCAAGTATGGTTCAAATCGGTCCATAACCTGATATAGCTGCCATATAAACCGATCTTGGGTCTTGACTTCTTGAGCCTCTAGAGTGCGCAATTCTTATCCGAATGGGATGAAATTTTGCACGACGTGTTTTGCTATGATATCCAACAACTGTGCCAAGTGTGGTTCAAATCGGTTCATAACCTGATATAGCTGCCATATAAACCGATCTTGGGTCTTGACTTCTTGAGCCTCTAGAGTGCGCAATTATTATCCGAATGGGATGAAATTTTGCACGACGTGTTGTGTTATTATATCCAACAACTGTGCCAAGTGTGGTTCAAATCGGTTCATAACCTGATATAGCTGCCATATAAACCGATCTTGGGTCTTGACTTCTTGAGCCTCTAGAGTGCGCAATTCTTATCCGATAGGGATGAAATTTAACACGACGTGTTGTGTTATTATATCCAACAACTGTGCCAAGTATGGTTCTAATCGGTCTATAACCTGATATAGCTGCCATATAAACCGATCTTGGGTCTTGACTTCTTGAGCCTCCAGAGTGCGCAATTCTTATCTGATTGGAATGGAATTTCGCACGACATGTTTTGTTATGATACCCAACAAGTGTGCCAAGTATGGTTCAAATCGGTGTATAACCTGATATAGCTGCCATATAAACCGATCTTGGGTCTTGACTTCTTGAGCCTCTAGAGTGCGCAATTCTTATCCGAATGGGATGAAATTTTGCACGACGTGTTTTGCTATGATATCCAACAACTGTGCCAAGTGTGGTTCAAATCGGTTCATAACCTGATATAGCTGCCATATAAACCGATCTTGGGTCTTGACTTCTTGAGCCTCTAGAGTGCGCAATTCTTATCCGAATGGGATGAAATTTTGCACGACGTGTTGTGTTATTATATCCAATAACTGTGCCAAGTGTGGTTCAAATCGGTTCATAACCTGATATAGCTGCCATATAAACCGATCTTGGGTCTTGACTTCTTGAGCCTCTAGAGTGCGCAATTCTTATCCGATAGGGATGAAATTTTGCACGACGTGTTGTGTTATTATATCCAACAACTGTGCCAAGTATGGTTCTAATTGGTCTATAACCTGATATAGCTGCCATATAAACCGATCTTGGGTCTTGACTTCTTGAGCCTCCAGAGTGCGCAATTCTTATCTGATTGGAATGGAATTTCGCACGACATGTTTTGTTATGATACCCAACAAGTGTGCCAAGTATGGTTCGAACCCGCCCATAACCTGATATAGCTGCCATATAAACCGATCTTGGGTCTTGACTTCTTGAGCCTCTAGAGGGCACAATTCTTATCCGATTTGAATGAAATTTTGCATGACGTATTTTATTTTTACTTTCAACAACTGTGTCAAATAGGGTTCAAATCGGTTAATAACCTGATATAGCTGCTTTATAAACCGATCTGGGATCCTGACTTTTTGACCCCTAGTGGTCGCAATTATTATCCGATATGCCTGAAATTTTGTACGACGGATCCTCTCATGACCATCAACAAACGTGTTTATTATGGTCTGAATCGGTCTATAGCCCGATACAGATCCCATATAAATCGTTCTTTCTATTTAACTTCGTGAGCCCCAATGGGCGCAATTCTTATACGAATTGGCTGAAATTTTACACAGGTCTCCAACATATAATTTAATTGTGGTCCGAACCGGACCATATCTTGATATCGTTTTTAATAGCAGAGCAACTCTTTTCTTATATCCTTTTTTTGCCTAAGAAGAGATGCCGGAAAAAGGACTCGACAAATGCGATCCATGGTGGAGGGTATATAAGATTCGGCCCGGCCGAACTTAGCACGCTTTTACTTGTTTCTTTTTATACCCACCACCGACCGATCCGCCGATTTAGGGTCTTAGGCCAATAAAAGCCACATTTATTATCCGATTTTGCTGAAATTTGGGACAGAGAATTGCCTTAGGCCCTTGGACATCCTTGGTCAATTTGGCTCAGATCGTTCCACATTTGGATATAGCTGCCATATAGACCGATCCTCCGATTTAGGGTCTTAGGCCCATAACAGCCACATTTATTATCCGATTTTGCTGAAATTTGGGACAGGGAGATGTGTTAGGCCCTTCGACATCCTTCGTCAATTGGCCAAGATCCGTCCAGATTTTGATATAGCTGTCATATATACCGATCCTCCGATTTAGTGTCATAGGCCAATACAAGCCACATTTATTATCCGATTTTGCTGAAATTTGGGACAGTACGTTGTCTTAGGCCCTTCGACTTCCTCCGTCAATATGGCTCAGATCGGTTCAGATTTGGATATAGCTGCCATATAGACCGATCTCTCGGTTTTAGGTTTTGGGGCCATAAAAGGCGCTTTTATTGTCCGATGATGCCGAAATTTGGGACAAAGAGCTAAATTAAGCCCATTCACATATTTCTGCAATTTGGTCTAGATCGATCAAGATTTGCATATAGCTGCCATATGGACCGATCTCTCGATTTAAAGTCTTGGCCCCATAAAAGGCGCTTTTTTAATCCGATTGCACTGAAATTTGACACACTGACTTATGTTAGGCTTTTCGACATTCGTGTCGTATATAGTTCAGATCGGTTTATTTTAAGATATAGCTACTAAAAAGACCAATATTTTGTTATATACAATTGAACAATGACTTTTACTTATTAGTATTTGGTCCAAATCGAAACATATATTGATATAGCTGCTGTGGGGCAAAAGGTATGAGTTTTGCACCGGATTTTGACAAAAGGTGGTTTACATATATATCCGAGGTGGTGGGTATCCAAAGTTCGGCCCGGCCGAACTTAACGCCTTTTTAGTTGTTGTCACTCGATTCGTTCGCCAAGTCATTAAAAACTGCAGATTTTATAAAGGGAAAATAGCTATTTTCAGTGACTTGTCGAACGAATGTAGGGACAAGTTAAAGCGTGCTAAGGTCTGCCGGGCCGAATCTTATATTCCCTCCACCATGAATCTCATTTGTCAATTTTTTTGCCCGATACCCCTTTTTAGGTAAACAAGGGATAATGGATAACAATGGCCAAGCTATTGGAGCTATTTCAGGTTAACGAGCGATTCGGACCATGTTTAGAAGTTGTAGATCATGTAGACAGAAGAAGTCATTGTTCAAAATTTCAGCCAAATTGGATATGAATTGAGCCCTATAGTGGCTCAAGTAATAATATAGGGAAATCGGTTCATATGGGAGCTATACCAGGTTATAAACTGATACAGACCTTATTTGGCACGTATGAGGAGCTTCATAGGAGAAGTCGTTAAAATAATGTTTACCCAAATTGTATAAGAATTGCGCCCTATGGAGGCTCGAAAAGTAACATCAGGAAATCGGTTTACATCGGAGCTATATCAAGTTTTCAATCGATTTAAACCATACTTGACATAGTTGTTGCAAGTCCTAACAAAATACCTTATACACAATTTGAATCAAATCGGATAAGAATTGCGCGGTAGACAAACTCAAGAAGTCAAGATCCAAGATCCGGTTTACATGGCAGCTATATCAAAACATGAACCGATATGACCCATTTACAGTCCCTATTGGCGTACAGTGTAATTGAAAATAAAGTTATATTTCATATGGTGTGAAAGAAGGCGCAGCAAAACGGGCCGGGTTCAGCTAGTCTTTTATACCCACCACCGAAGGATGGGGGTATATTCATTTTGTCATTCCATTTGCAACACATCGAAATATCTATTTCCGACCCTATAAAGTATATATATTCTTGATCAGCGTAAAAATCTAAGACGATCTAGACATGTCCGCCCGTCTGTCTGTTGAAATCACGCTACAGTCTTTAAAAATAGAGATATTGAGCTGAAATTTTGCACAGATTCTTTTTTTGTCCATAAGCAGGTTAAGTTCGAAGATGGGCTATATCGGACTATATCTTGATATAGCCCCCATATAGACCGATCCGCCGATTTAGGGTCTTAGGCCCATAAAAGCCACATTTATTATCCAATTTTGTTGAAATTTGGGGCAGTGAGTTGTGTTAGGCCCTTCGACATCCTTTGTCAATTTGGCTCAGATAGGTCCAGATTTGGATATAGCTGCCATATAGACCGATCCTCCGATTTAGGGTCTAAGGCCCATAAAAGCCACATTTATTATCCGATTTCGCTGAAATTTGGGACAGTGAATTGTGTAAGGCCCATCGACATCCTTCGTTTAATTGGCCCAGATCGGTTCAGATTTGGATATAGCTGCCATATAAACCGATCCTCCGGCTTAAGGTCTTAGGCCCACAAAAGCCACATTTTTATCCGATTTTGATGAAATTCGGGACAGTGAATTGTGTAAAGCCACATTTATTATCCGATTTTAATGAATTTCGGGACAATGAATTGTGTAAAGCCCATCGACATCCTTCGTTAATTTGGTTCAGATCGGTTCAGATTTGGATACAGCTACCATATAGACCGATTTCTTGATTTATGGTTTTGGGGCCATAAAAGACGCATTTATTGTCTGATGTCGCCGAATTTGGAAAAGTGAGTTAAGTTAAGCCCCTTGACATACTTCTGCAATATCGCACAGATCGGTCCAGATTTGGATATAGCTGCCATATAGACCGGTCTCTTGGTTTTAGGTTTTGGGGCCATAAAAGGCTCATTTATTGTCCGATTTCGCTGAAATTTGGGACAGTGCGTTTGGTTAGGCTCTTCGACGTCCTTCTTCAATTTTGCCCAGATCGGTATAGATTTGAATATAGCTGCCATATAGACAGATCTTTGAATTAAAGGGTTAGGGCCCATAAAAAAGGCATTTATTGTCCGATTTCGCCGAAATATGTGTTAGGCTCTTCGACATGTTTATGCAACTTAGCCCAAATCGGTCCAGATTTGGATATAGCTGCCATGTAGACCGATATCTCGATTTAAAGTCTTGGCCCCATAAATGGAGCATTTGTAATTCGATTTCACTGAAATTTGACACAGTGACTTATGTTCGGCTTTTCGACATCCATGTCGTATATAGTTCAGATCGGTATGAGGTATATGAGTATAAGGTATGAAATTTTCACCGAATTTCGATGAAAGGTGGTTTACATATATACCCGAGGTGGTGGGTATCCAAAGTTCGGCCCGGCCGAACTTAACGCCTTTTTATACCCACTACCGAAGGATGGGGGTATATTCATTTTGTCATTCCGTTTGCAACACATCGAAATATCCATTTCCGACCCTATAAAGTATATATATTCTTGATCAGCGTGAAAATCTAAGACGATCTAGACATGTCCGTCCGTCTGTCCGTCTGTCTGTTGAAATCACGCTACAGTCTTTAAAAATTGAGATATTTAGCTGAAATTTTGCACAGATTCTTTTTTTGTCCATAAGCAGGTTAAGTTCGAAGATGGGCTATATCGGACTATATCTTGATATAGCCCCCATATAGACCGATCCGCCGATTTAGGGTCTTAGGCCCATAAAAGCCACATTTATTATCCGATTTTGCTGAAATTTGGGACAGTGAGTTGCGTTGGGCCCTTCGACATCCTTCGTCAATTTGGCTCAGATCGGTCCAAATTTGGATATAGCTGCCATATAGACCGATCCTCAGATTTAGGGTCTTAGGCCCATAAAAGCTACATTTTATATCCGATTTTAATGAAATTTGGCACAGTGAGTTGTGTTGAGCCCTTCGGCATCCTTCGTCAATTTGGCCCAGATCGGTTCAGATTTGGATATAGCTGCCATATAGACCGATCTTCCGATTTATGGTCTTAGGCCCATAAAAGCCACATTTTTTATCCGATTTTGCTGAAATTTGGGACAGTGAGTTGCGTTGAGCCTTTCGACATACTACGTCAATTTGGTCCAGATCGGTCCAAATTTGGTTATAGCTGCCATATAGACCGATCCTCCGATTTATGGTCTTAGGCCCATAAAAGCCACATTTTTTATCCGATTTTGCTGAAATTTGGGACAGTGAGTTGCGTTGAGCCCTTCGACATCCCTCGTCAATTTGGCCCAGATCGGTCTAAATTTGGCTATAGCTGCCATATAGACCGATCCTCCGATTTATGGTCTTAGGCCCATAAAAGCCACATTTATTATCCGATTTTGCTGAAATTTGGGACAGTGATTTGCCTTAGGCCCTTCGATATCTTTCTCCTATTTGGCCCTGATCGGTTCAGATTTGGATATAGCTGCCATATAGACCGATCTCTCGATTTAAGGTTTTGGGCTCATAAAAAGCGCATTTATTGTCCGATGTCGCCGAAATTTTGGACAATGACTTCGATATTTGTCTTCAATTTGGCTCAGATCGGTCCAGATTTGGATATAGCTGCCATATAGACCGATCTCTCGGTTGAACAATGACTTGTAGTTATAAGCATTTGGTCTAAATCGGATGATATCTATAAAGCTGCTATGGGGCTTAAGGTATGCATTTTTCACTGGATTTTGACGAAATGTATACCCGAGGTGGTGGGTATCCAAAGTTCGGCCCGGCCGAACTTAACGCCTTCTTACTTGTTACTTGTTTATTTTATTCATATGCATTTTACAGTCCGTTCACACTACATTCACACTAAATCTGGATAATTTTTCGTTTTCATAGTTGAAACTATTGAACGCTTTCGGTGGTATTGTTGATCTTTTGTATTTTCCGATATACTTAGAGAAATTTTTTGGTTGTTTTGTACGCTGTTAAAAAATTTGTTAATGCTATTTTGTATTTTTTTTCCACTTGCTCTTCAAATTTTTTGTAGTTTTCGCCCCACTTGAAGAGAAAGGTGTTGTATTTACGATACACTGCATAAAATATTTGATCAAATTTAAGATTTGGAAATTCAACGTTGTTTTTCAGCGTTTTTGTTTTGTTTTTGAAGTTTTCACCTAATATTATAATAGTTTTTCGACTATTTGCTGATTTTTGATTGGAGTACCCAAATATGATGAAACCTTTTTGCATTTTCGTGCATTTTTCAACTACTATTTTCTATTGAATAGCGATTTTTTTACATTTACTTTACGTCAAATTCGAGTTTTTTGACTTGTTTTAGCTTTTCAGTTAAATTTTTGATATTAAAATACCTTCGACTCCCCATGATTTTTTCTTTAGGTTAGGTTAGGTTGAAAATAGGTTAAGGATATTAATCCTCCCTATGCATCTATGGACATAAACCTAAGCCAGTAATCGGCTTGTTGTGCGCTCTAAATACTAAAATAAAGAATCCTCGAAAAAGAAAATCTATGTTAAGAATTCCGTGCTACTTTCAAAATCCTTAATTGTTTTCCATACCAAACCCCTAAGTAGGCTTATGCCTGGTATTGTGTCCCCACCAAAGCGCCGGTATCTGTTAGATGCGAAAGCCGGGCAATGACAAAGGAATGCTCCAACGTCTCATCATCTTCACGGCATGCCCTATACATGTAATCACTTGCCGCACCGATTTTACATAAGTGAGCTCGTAGTCCTTTGTGTCCCGTCCCGCAGTACTTTGGCCTTCACCGCCATATCGTCTGCCCTTCCATTCTCCCTTACTCCGTTATGGCCCGGCACCCAAACGATGATGACAGAGAAGGCATTAATCTCCTTCTTACACTGCAAGACTATTCGTGACGTTAACCTCCTGGTTGTTATTGCCCTGATGGCAATTTAACTGTCGGTAAAAATCTTCACACTCGAGTCCTCGCGATAGCACCACACCACCTAACGCATTCCCTGATCTCAAGGATCTCCTCCTGCACCGTTTTATGATCAGGCAATCTATAACAGATCTCAGTCAATAGATTCACAATGTAAACCCCCAGTTCCACTCTAATCTCTCGATTTGATCCATGCGCGTAACATCATCTTCCAGATGACAATACTAGGGCTCTGTCAATCCAAGACTGAGCTGCTCCTATCCTCAGTCCATTCTCCCATCGCTTTAAGCCTCATAGCCGCAGTGGCTGCCTCGCACTTAACCTGTATGTCTTCGGGTCGGATATCTAGAATAGTCTCCAGTGCCCTAGCGGACGTGGTCCTCATCGCTCCACCTATGCCCAGACAACATGTTCTCTGAACCTGTTGTATTATCCTAACGTTGCACTCTTTTCCATCGCAGTCCACCAAACTACTGAGGCGTAAGTAAGTATTGGTCTAATCACGCTCCTGTATTGGCAGTGATCTATCCTCGGGTTCAGGCCCCATTTCGAGCTTACGGTCTTCAGATGTTGGGTATAGTGCCCATCTGTACTCTCCTGAATTTGACACTTCCAATTCAGTTTTCTGTTTACGATCACACCTTAGTATATGACCTTGTCAGATATCGAAATTGTTCTATTGAGGAAACGTGGTGCATCAAAGTGGCCCACCTTCGTCTTCCTCGTCAACAGGCATATTTTAGTCTTCTTTGGGTTAACATTGAGACCCCTGGGTCTAGCCCAGTCGTGTGCCATCTGCAAGACCCTTTCGGCTCTTTTGCATGGCTGGTTCGGATCCTTACCCCTTAGAAGTATTATATCATCGTCTGGGTATAAATCCCTCCTCAGGGTGCATCGGTAATAGGTCACTTATGGTGATCACCCATAAGGGACGCGATGAAATGTCCCTCCTGTGGGGACATGTGTATATTTTATCGTACCTTGTGCCACTTTTTCCCTAATATTTATGTCATGAAACACAAAATTTATCGACCTGTTCCTTAGCATATGGTTTATACAATCTCTAAGGACCCGGTCCACCCGATACTGGTCTAAGGATTGGATCATTGTGACTGTTCGCAGTCTCCACCGACCTTCCCTTGATATAGGCATGTTGTTTGTATTTGAGCAGTTCGCTTGATGTCGTACTCTTTATCATGGTGTCCACAATACGTTCCATGGTTTTGAGTAGAAAGGACGTAAGGCTTATAGGCCTGTGGGCCTTTGGTGTCGCATAACTTGCCTTGCCGGGCTTGGGTATAAATACCACCCTTGACTCCTACCAGGCTTTCGGAGTATATGCAAGTCCCAGCCACGCTGTGAAAATATTGAGCGGGTGGGACGCCACATAGTCCGCCTCCTTCTGTTGTAACGCCGGAAATATTTAATCAGGTCCGGGTGACTTGAATGGTTTGAAGCTCCTCAAGGCTTCCCTGACCATAAATTCTGTAACAATAAGCCTTCGATCAACATCAGTATTCCAAGATTCCTGTGTCTCCGTGAGTTCCATTGTATCCTGTGGATAATGCGTTTTCATCAAAAGCCTCAACATGTCCTCCGTTGTCTCTGCTCTCACTCTCATGTCGTCTACTAACGTTTCATTTTGGACATGGGTTTTGAGAGAAACTTTTCATCTTGGCGGCGTCGTTAATGCTACCTACCTGTAGGCAGAAAACCTTCCATCAGGCACGTTTTGCCGTTGTGGTAATCTCATTGTAGTCCTTGAGCCATGTATAATACTCATTCCAATATACTTCCGCATTTTATGATGTGCTGTGTTAAAAATCTGCAGACCTCTTTCCCGATATGGTGAATCTCCCCGGTCATCCAGGGTTTTTCTTGGGCGGATTTCCTTTCCCGAAGAGGACAACTGTCTTCGAAAGATCCTACTAGTGCAGTCGTAATCCTGTTGACATAGTCCAGGATAAATGTTTCAGTTTGACTTAGGTATCTTTGAAGGAAACCTACGACAATTCTGGTTTACAACCAGCTTAAAGCTTTGTGCGATCTTCCAGTGCTGGATAGTGTAACAAGTGCAAGTTTGAAGAATTTAGCTGCGAGGAATAAATGATTGCATTTCCTCTATGGCAATTTATTACGGGCTGTTTTATCCTCGTGGAAAATTTTGATTATCTTTCTTACGGAAAGAATCCAAACTCTTACTTGGATATAAATCGATTCGAGCAAGAAATTTGGCAATAAGAAAGTAAGGTCACATTTTACGAATGCTGCACCCTCTCGATCGTCACAATTGTCTTCCGATAAATCTTCCATATTCTGTTCTAGACAAATGCTCCATTTACGTAGTTGCCCAGACGATCATCGGCAGATCGGTATTCGCTTGCAAAACGACACAAACTCTGCATTAATTGTTTAACTAGAGGTCATAATGTTAGAAATTGTGCCAGTTCCCATAGTTATGCAAAATATAATAAACGCCATCATACATTGTTGCATCATGATTCGCCTCGGAATACTACTTAAGTAATATGTTATGTCACAAAGTCGAATGCAGCTTCAGAGTCAAACATGGCTCCTCAGCCGACTCAGTCGACTGCTTCTAATTTAAATCTTCCGTCCATCTCAACTAGTATGGCTTCCAATGCTTTGAATTGGCAGGTATTCCATACCCCATATGCTGCTTCTTAAGCATCACTTACAACCGAAAGGTTACAGCAGCGTCTTGGTAGGACCACTTCTACCCAGGGTACGATTTCAGGTGTGAATCTATCTGTTTCCTTATGCGTAGGATCTCATGTGGATACAAAATGCAAAATTTGCCCATGAACATTCTATTAAGGAACAGGGGCAAACTTCTCACATATCAATGAGTACAGTCCGATTGAAGTTTAAGATCCTTTTAATATCCGCCCGTCTGCCGGAAGCACGCTAACCTTTATCTAGGTGCTTGAAATTTTGCACAAATACTTCTTATTAGTGTAGGTCGATTAGAATGATATGGAATAACCCCCATATAAATTGATCTTCCTGCAATTTTGCACAAAATATTTTGTTATGATTTCCAACAACTGTGCCAAGTATGGTCACGAGCAGTCTATAAGCTGATATAGATCCCATATAAAATGATCTCTTGATTTGACTTCTTGCAACCCTAGAGGTCGCAATTTTAATCCGATTTGGCTAAAATTTTACACAATGACTTCTATTATGAACACCAACATCCATTTTAAGTATATGAATCGGTTAATAACCTGATATAGCTCCCATATAAACCGATTTCCCAAGTTTACCCAATTTGTATGAAATTTTTAAAGTCCACATCGAACCGTAACTTTAAATAGCTTCTAAAGAAACCGATTTCTTCATTGGAAAGTCATTCAAAGGGCTTGTTAAATGCGATCCAAGGTGGAGGGTATATAAGATTAGTCCCGGCCGAACTAAACGCGTTTTAATTTGTTTCCATATGGTTTGCAAAAGAAATGATGAGGTTTAAGTACTTATTCTATGGTATTAATTGTAAAAGGTGACAAATTTTAATTTTTATACCCACCACCGAAGGATGGGGGTATATCCATTTTGTCATTCCGTCTGCAACACATCGAAATATTCATTTCCGACCCTATAAAATATATATTCTTGATCAGCGTAAAAATCTAAGACGATCTAGATATGTCCGACCGTCCGTCTGTTGAAATCATGCTACAGTCTTTAAAAATAGAGATTTTGAGCTGAAATTTTCCACAAGTTCTTTTTTATACCCTCCACCATTAGATGGGGGTATACTAATTTCGTCATTCTGTTTGTAACTACTCGAAATATTCGTCTGAGACCCCATAAAGTATATATATTCTTGATCGTCGTGACATTTTATGTCGATCTAGCCATGTCCGTCCGTCTGTCCGTCCGTCCGTCCGTCCGTCTGTTTGTCGAAAGCACGCTAACTTTCGAAGGAGTAAAGCTAGCCGCTTGAAATTTTGCACAAATACTTCTTATTAGTGTAGGTCGGTTGGTATTGTAAATGGGCCATATCGGTCCATGTTTTGATATAGCTACCATATAAACCGATCTTGGGTCTTGATTTCTTGAGCCTCTAGCGTGCGCGATTCTTATCCGATCAGAATAAAATTTTCCATGACGTGTTTTGCTATTATATCCAACAAATGTGCCAAGTATGGTTCAAATCGGTCCATAACCTGATATAGCTACCATATAAACCGATCTTGGGTCTTGACTTCTTGACCCTCTAGAGGGCACAATTCTTATCCGATTTGAATGAATTTTTGCACGAAGTATTTCGTTATGATATCCAACTATGGTTCAAATCGGTTCATAACCTGATATAGCTGTCATATAAACAGATCTGGGGATTTGATTTCTTGAGCTTCTAGAGGGCGCAATTCCTATCCGATTTGGCTGAAATTTTGCATGACGTATTTTATTTTTACTTTCAACAACTGTGTCAAATAAGGTTCAAATCGGTCCATAACCTGATATAGCTGCCATATAAACCGATCTGGGATCTTGACTTCTTGACCCCTAGAGGTCGCAATTATTATCCGATATGCCTGAAATTTTGAACGATGGATCCTCTCATGACCATCAACAAACGTGTTTATTATGGTTTGAATCGGTCTAAAGCCCGATACAGATCCCATATAAATCGTTCCCTCTATTTTACTTCGTGAGCCCCAATGGGCGCAATTCTTATACGAATTGGCTGAAATTTTACACAGGTCTCCAACATATAATTTAATTGTGGTCCGAACCGGACCATATCTTGATATCGTTTTAATAGCAGAGCAACTCTTTTCTTATATCCTTTTTTGCCTAAGAAGAGATGCCGGGAAAAGAACTCGACAAATGCGATCCATGGTGGAGGGTATATAAGATTCGGCCCGGCCGAACTTAGCACGCTTTTACTTGTTTGTTAATAAGCAGGTTAAGTTCGAAGATAAGCTATAACGGACTATATCTTCATATAGGGTTTAGGGTCTTAGGCCCATAAAAGCCACAAATTTGGGATAGTGAGTTGTGTTAGGCCCTTCAACATCCTCCGTCAATTTGACCCAGATCGGTTCAGATAAGGATTTAGCTGTCATATAGACCGATCCGCCGATTTAGGGTCTTAGGCCCATAAAAGCCACATTTATTATCCGATTTTGCTGAAATTTGGGACAGAGGTCGCAATTATTATCCGATATGCCTGAAATTTTGAACGATGGATCCTCTCATGACCATCAACAAACGTGTTTATTATGGTTTGAATCGGTCTAAAGCCCGATACAGATCCCATATAAATCGTTCCCTCTATTTTACTTCGTGAGCCCCAATGGGCGCAATTCTTATACGAATTGGCTGAAATTTTACACAGGTCTCCAACATATAATTTAATTGTGGTCCGAACCGGACCATATCTTGATATCGTTTTAATAGCAGAGCAACTCTTTTCTTATATCCTTTTTTGCCTAAGAAGAGATGCCGGGAAAAGAACTCGACAAATGCGATCCATGGTGGAGGGTATATAAGATTCGGCCCGGCCGAACTTAGCACGCTTTTACTTGTTTGTTAATAAGCAGGTTAAGTTCGAAGATAACCTATAACGGACTATATCTTCATATAGGGTTTAGGGTCTTAGGCCCATAAAAGCCACAAATTTGGGATAGTGAGTTGTGTTAGGCCCTTCAACATCCTCCGTCAATTTGACCCAGATCGGTTCAGATTCGGATATAGCTGTCATATAGACCGATCCGCCGATTTAGGGTCTTAGGCCCATAAAAGCCACATTTATTATCCGATTTTGCTGAAATTTGGGACAGTGAGTTGTCATAGGCCCTTCGACATTTTTCTTCAATTCGACCCTGATCGGTTCAGATTTGGATATAGCTGCCATATAGACCGGTCTCTTGGTTTTAGGTTTTGGGGCCATAAAAGGCTCATTTATTGTCCGATTTCGCTGAAATTTGGGACAGTGCGTTGGGTTAGACTCTTCGACATTTTTCTGCAATTTAGCCCAAATCTCGATTTAAGGTCTTGGCCCCAATAAAGGCGCATTTATAAACCAATTTCACTGAAATTTGACACAGTAACTTATGTTAGGCTTTTCGACATCTGTGTCGTGTATGGTTCAGATCGCTTTATTTTTAGATATAGTTACTAAAAAGACCAATATTTTGTTATACACAATTGAACAATGACTAGTACTTATTAGTATTTGGTCCAAATCGGATCATATTTCGATATAACTGCTATGGGACATATGGTATGCAATTTTCACCGGATTTTGGTGGGAGGTTAACATATATACCTGAGGTGGTGGGTACCCAAAGTTCGGCCCAGCCGAACTTAACGCCTTGTTTCCTGTTCGTTTTGTTTCTTTTTCGAGTTATGCTCAATGATCGAAGATTTTTGTAATGGAAAAGGAAAGCCAGAGATCACTGCACACACCCACCACTATGGGAAGCGTTTCTTCGTTTGGTTAGAATAACTCATCGGTCAAATTAGGTGTGGAGGCTTCAAGGACTAAGCACTGGTCGTACTTATACCGAATATGCCGCGAAAACTTGTCTACGATGTAAGCACGACACTAACACAAGTCCGACACCTTTCACACTTGCTGTTCTTTTCCATCGCATGTATTGTCTTTATAGTGATAGACTTTTTTTCTATGCGACTACTAGCTTCCATGGCATACACATGTTATTTGTGTGCATCTTTTGGAAGTTGTATTTATGATTTCGAACGCTAGACAACGGCAACGGCTCTCGCTGCTGCTCCGTGTGTACAAGTTCGAAACCCGTACATTCGAATCTCCGATCATTGCGCTAGTCTAGAAAGAGATCAAAACGACAAATTGTGAAATTAAATGATTTTCGCCTTAATAGGCAAAAAAAAATTAAATAATTAGTAATATTTAATTATAAATTATTTGAAAAAAAAATTAGAAAACATTTTAAGGACTCAGAAGCACAATTTTAAAACCCCGAAATGATCACGCAGATTATATTACATTTAAAAAAATAATTATTTCAAATAAAACCGTTTTTTTCTTGGAATTCTGTAATTTACAATACAGTATTTAAGGCAATTGATACGGAGCTCATAGTGATTAAAGGACGAAAAGTCTAGTAGAAATTTGTTAGTTCTGTTGGCTTTGACCAACGATTTGAGCACAATGCAATATTATTTAAAACATAATAAATAATGATTTCCTTATGTGTTATGTACGAAAATCTTTAATGACAAATTTCATTATAGTCAATTGTTTACAAAAAGTTCGCATTTCATAGTGAAATACCCATCTTATTCACGACAAGTTTTCTGGAAAATTACAAAATATCACTGATAAAATAACACTTTTATTAAAATGTTAGTATAAATAATGGCAAAGCCCTAATGATTGAAATCAGAAAGTCTTTTTGCTTCAAAATCCATTGTTATTATGAGACAGACCTTAAGTGAGAAAATATATTAAAATAATATTAGTAAGCAGCTAGGTCATTTGACATTAACTAGTGGCAAAAGAAGGAAAAATTTTACAACTGCAATAAGGTAGAAATCTTTTCGTTTTTCTAATTTTTAGTTCTACCACCTGTTCAGAGAACCCACTGTGCCAGTCAAAGTAGCAGAACCACCAGTAGCAGCAATAAATACCAGCAGCAAACCCAACTGCATAGATTTAAGCAGCGACTGCATTTTACTCGTCACCAGCCACTCGCCCACGCATATGTTCGTACATCGATCTGTGTATGGCTAGCTGAGCATTTTTATGTATCTCGATCTGTGTATGGTTTGCTGTGTATTTATATGTACGTCGATCTGTGTATGTTTTATCTATGCGTCCGGAGTTTGGAAACGTACATATGAACATCATTAAGGGCCATAAAAACCTAGCGGTCTACCTTTAAAATATATATGAACATTTTTTGCATATTTTTTGCATGGCCAAAATTGATTTTTATACCCTCCACCATAGGATGGGGGGTATACTAATTTCGTCATTCTGTTTGTAACTACTCGAAATATTCGTCTGAGACCCCATAAAGTATATATATTCTTGATCGTCGCGAAATTTTATGTCGATCTAGCCATGTCCGTCCGTCTGTCTGCCGAAAGCACGCTAACTTCAGAAGGAGTAAACCTAGCCGCTTGAAATTTTGCATTTTGGGCCATATCGGTCCATGTTTTGATATAGCTGCCATATAAACCGATCTTGGGTCTTGATATCTTGAACCTCTAGAAGGCGCAAATCTTATCCGATTGGAATGAAAATTTGCACGACGTATTTTGTTATGATATCCAAAAATTGTGCCAAGTATGGTTTAAATCGGTTCATAACCTGATATAGCTGCCATATAAACCGATCTTGGGTCTTGACTTCTTGAGCCTCTAGAGTGCGCAATTCTCATCCGATTGGAATGAAAGTTTGCACGACGTATTTTGTTATGATATCCAACAATTGTGCTAAGTATGATTCAAATCGGTTCATAATCTGGTATAGCTGTCATATAAACCGATCTTGGATCTTGACTTCTTGAGCCTCTAGAGGGTGCAATTCTTATCCGATTTGGCTGAAATTTTGCACGAGGTGTTTTGTTATGACTTCCAATAACTGTGCTAAGTATGGCGTAAATCGGTTCATAATCTGGTATAGCTGCCATATAAACCGATCTGGGATCTTGACTTCTCGAACCTCTAGAGGGCGCAATTCTCATCCGATTTGGCTGAAATTTTGTACAAGGCCTTCTCTCATGACCTTCAACATACGTGTCTAGTATGATCTGAATCGATCAATAGCTTGATACAGCTCCCATATAAACGTATCTCCCGATTTTGCTTCTTGAGCCCTTACAAGGCGCAATTCTTATCCGAATGAACTGAAATATTACACAATGACTTCTACAATGTCAATCAGCATTCAATTATGGTCCGAATCGGACTATAACTTGGTATAGCTCCAATAGGATAACAGTTCTTATTCAATATTCTATGTTTGTCTAAAAAGAGATACCGCGCATAGAACTCGACAAATGCGATCAATGGTGGAGGGTATATAAGATTCGGCCCGGCCGAACTTAGCACGCTCTTACTTGTTAAGTTTTGTTCAGTTGCTAAGCAGAACTCAAATAAATCAATCGATTTCGATCGCAACAATTTGAAGTCTTTTTTTTGCTTTACTTTTTGCTCTAGCCTGTAAAAAAGCTTACAGGCTCTAACACCACCTTTTCTTATTTTATATCCAAGAAAATAAGGAAAACTTTAGGACTAAATACATGATGGAAATTATAAGCATATACGACAATAGTTGGATGCAATCTATACCGGACATCTTTTCGATCAAAAACGGATTTTCGATCGATTTTATTTAAGCTTGAAGAAGAAATTAGCGACATCATTTAAGCAGAATATAGATTGTGGTTTGTAAAAATTGGTCGACATTAATTTTTTTAAATATTTTACAATTATAGTTGCTTAATGTTATCAGTTTGTTTGCGTAAAATTTTATGGAAAACCAATAGACCGACACAAATAATCTGTTGAAATTTAACAAGTAAAACAAGCATTAAGTTCGGCCGACCCGAACTTTGGATACCCACCACCTCGGGTATATATATAAATCACCTTTCGTCATAATCCGGTGAAAAATGAATAATTTATGCCCCCGTAGCAGCTATACCGAAAAATGGACCGATTTGGACTAAATTCGACACGGACATTGAGTGGTCTAATAGGTACAAGTCATTGTTCAATTTTGTAGAATAATATATTGGGTTTTTTGTTAGCCATAACCAAATATAGATCGATCCGAACCATATCCGACACGGATGTGTCAAATTTCACCGAAATCGGATAATAAATGCGCCCTTTATGAGCCCAAGAGATCGGTCTATATAGCAGCTATATCCAAATCTGGACCGATCTGTGCCATATTGCTGAATTATATTAAGGGGCTAAACTTAACTCACTGTCCCAAACTTCAGCGACATCGAACAATAAATGCGCCTTTTATGGGCTCAAAACTTTAAATCGAAATATCGGTCTATATGGCAGCTATATCCAAATCTGGACAGATCTGGGCCATATTGAAGAAGGGTATCGAAGAACCTAACACAACTCACTGTCCCAAATTTCAGCAAAATCGGATAATAAATGTGGCTTTTATGGGCCTAAGACCCTAATCTGATCAAGAATATATATACTTTATAGGGCCGGAAATGGATATTTCGATGTGTTGCAAACGGAATGACAAAAAATAGCTTAGAGTGTAAACATAGTTCTGTGATATTAGTTTTAAATTTTTCGCTGCAATATTTTACATTTTATTTATTTTTATACCCTCCACCATAAGATGGGGGGTATACTGATTTCGTCATTCTGTTTGTAACTACTCGAAATATTCGTCTGAGACCCCATAAAGTATATATTCTTGATCATCATGACATTTTATGTCGATCTAGCCATGTCCGTCCGTCTGTCCGTCCGTCCGTCCGTCTGTCTGTCGAAAGCACGATTACTTTCGAAGGAGTAAAGCTAGCCGCTTGAAATTTCGCACAAATACTTCTTTTTAGTGAAGGTCGGTTCGTATTGTTAATGGGCCATATCGGTCCATGTTTTGATATAGCTGCCATATAAACCGATCTTGGGTCTTGACTTCTTGAGCCTCTAGAGTGCGCAATTCTTATCCGATTGGAATGAAATTTTGCACGACGTGTTTTGTTATGATATCCAACAACTGTGCCAAGTATGATTCAAATCGGTTCATAACCTGATATAGCTGTCATATAAACCGATCTGGGATCTTGACATCTTGAGCCTTTAGAGGTCGCAATTATCCGATTTGCCTGAAATTTTGTACGACGGATTCTCTCATGACCATCAACATACGTATTTATTATGGTCTAAATCGGTCTATAGCCCGATACAGCTCCCATATAAATCGATCTTGGGTCTTGACTTCTTGAGCCCCCAAAGGGCGCAATTCTTATTCGAATTGGCTGACATTTTACACAGGTCTCCAACATATAATTTAATTATGGTCTAAACCGGACCATATCTTGATATCGCTCTAATAGCAGAGCAAATCTTTTCTTATATCCTGTTTTGCCTAAGAGGAGATGCCAGGAAAAGAACTCGACAAATGCGATCCATGGTGGAGGGTATATAAGATTCGGCCCGGCCGAACTTAGCACGCTTTTACTTGTTTTATTTATTATAAATGTGTCGTTATGTCCAGTTTTTTAATAAATTAAGAGAATTATGCAAATGTAAACATATACTTCACTAAATAAACTCTTGAAAAAGTCGGAAAAAAGCCGACGATACGTCGAGGAAAAGATGAAATAAACTTGTATTACTTGCATTTTGAAACATATTTACCCTAACAACCCGCAAAAATCACATAAGAGATTATATATATTCTTGATCGTCCTGACATTTTATGTCGATCCAGTCATGTCCGTCCGTCTGTCTGTCGAAAGCACGCTAACTCTTGAAGGAGTAAAGCTAAGTAAAGCTGGGGGATATCATAACAAAACACGTCGTGCAAAATTTCATTCCAATCGAACAAGAATTGCGCACTCTAGAGGCTCAAGAAGTCAAGACCCAAGATCGGTTTATATGACAGCTATACCAGGTAATGGACCGATTTGAACCATACTTAGCACAGTAGTTAGAAGTGATACTAAAACACTATGTGCAAATCGGATGAGAATTGCGCCCTCTAAAGGCTCAAGAAGTCAAGACCCAAGATCGGTTTATATGGCAGCTATATCAAAATATGTTCCGATATGGCCCATTTACAATACCAACCGACATACACTGATAAAAAGTTTTTGTGCAAAATTTCAAGCGGCTAGCTTTACTCCTTTCGACAGACAGACGGACGGACGGACTTGGCTAGATCGACATATAATGTCGCGACGATCAAGAATATATATACTTTATGGGGTCTCAGACGAATATTTGGAGTAGTTACAAACAGAATGACGAAATTAGTATCCTATGGTGGAGGGTATAACAAGTAAGAGCGTGCTATGTTCGGCCGGGCCGAATCTTATATACCCTCCACCATTGATCGCATTTGTCGAGTTCTATGCGCGGTATCTCTTTTTAGACAAACATAGAATATTGAATACGAACTGTTATCCTATTGGAGCTATATTAAGTTATAGTCCGATTCGGACCATAAATGAATGCTGATTCACATTGTAGAAGTCATTGTGTAATATTTCAGTTCATTCGGATAAGAATTGCGCCTTGTAGGGGCTCAAGAAGCAAAATCGGGTGATAGGTTTATATAAGAGCTGTATCAAGTTATTGATCGATTCAGACCATACTAGACACGTATGTTAAAGGTCATGAGAGAAACAAAACACGTCGTGCAAAATTTCATTCCAATCGAACAAGAATTGCGCACTCTAGAGGCTCAAGAAATCAAGACCCAAGATCGGTTTATATGACAGCTATACCAGGTAATGGACCGATTTGAACCATACTTAGCACAGTAGTTAGAAGTGATACTAAAACACTATGTGCAAATCGGATGAGAATTGCGCCCTCTAGAGCTTCAAGAAGTCAAGATCCCAGATCGGTTTATATGGCAGCTATATCAGGTTCTATATTGATTTACGCTATACTTAGCACAGTTATTGGAAGTCATAACAAAACACCTCATGCTAAATTTCAGCCAAATCGGATGAGAATTGCGCCCTCAATTCCCTCAAGAAATCAAGATCCAAGGCCGGTTTATATGACAGCTATACCAGGTTATGCACCGATTTGAATCATACTTAGCACAGTTATTGAACGTAGTACCAAAACACTACGTGCAAAAGTTCAGTTAAATCCGACGATAATTGCGCCCTCAAGACCAGATTATGAACCGATTTGAACCATACTTGGCACAGTTGTTGGATATCATAACAAAATATGTCGTGCAAAATTTCATTCCAATCGGATAAGATTTGCGCCTTCTAGAGGTTCAAGAAGTCAAGACCCAAGATCGGTTTATATGGCAGCTATATCAGGTTATGAACCGATTTGAACCATACTTGGCACAATTGTTGGATATCATAACAAAACACGTCGTTCAAAATTTCATTCCAATCGGATAAGAATTGCGCACTCTAGGGGCTCAAGAAGTCAAGACCCAAGATCGGTTTATATGGCAGCTATATCAGGTTATAGACCGATTTGAGCCATACTTGGCACAATTGTTGGATATCATAACAAAATACGTCGCGCAAAATTTCATTCCAATCGGATAAGATTTGCTCCTTCTAGAGGTTCAAGAAGTCAAGACCCAAGATCGGTTTATATGGCAGCTATATCAAAACATGGACCGATATGGCCCATTTACAATACCAACCGACCTTCATTAATAAGAAGTATTTGTGCAAAATTTCAAGTGGCTAGCTCTACTCCTTCGGAAGTTAGCGTGCTTTCGAGAGACAGACAGACGGACGGACGGAAGGACAGACGGACGGACATGGCTAGATCGACATAAAATTTTGCGACGACCAAGAATATATATACTTTATGGGGTCTCAGACGAATATTTCGAGTAGTTACAAACAGAATGATACCCTCCAGAAATACCCTCCATCCTATGGTGGAGGGTATAAAAATAAAGTATAGGAATTTCGCTGCGGTTATTTGCTGTATTATTTTTTAAATTTCCTACTCTAAGACGGGCCTTAACAATAGGTTTATCAAGTAGTTTAAGTGGCTATCTTTGCAATAGATAAAAGTTTATTTAGTAGAGTGCGAATGTCCAAGTTTGTGTTAAACTGCTAGAGGCAAAGGCTCAACTAACGTATACATAATCAGAGTTATTGGAGAGTAGGTTACATTACAGAGGTGACGTTTTTCTACGTCTTGAAAGCGAAAGCTTAGTGGAACGGGTTTGATTGAAAATTTAGCTCAAAGATAAGAAGCCTCCTTTTTGTAGTCGAGCCCAAGTGGCGTGCCGATAAGCACACACTTTCATACCCTCCACCATAAGATGGGGGGTATACTAATTTCGTCATTCTGTTTGTAACTACTCGAAATATTCGTCTGAGACCCCATAAAGTATATATATTCTTGATCGTCGCGACATTTTATGTCGATCTAGCCGTGTCCGTCCGTCTGTCCGTCCGTCCGTCCGTCAGTCCGTCTGTCCGTCCGTCCGTCCGTCCGTCCGTCCATCCGCACGTCTGTCTGTCGAAAGCACGCTAACTTCCGAAGGAGTAAAGCTAGCCGCTTGAAATTTTGCACAAATACTTCTTATTAGTGTAGGTCGGTTGGTATTGTAAATGGGCCATATCGGACCATGTTTTGATATAGCTGCCATATAAACCGATCTTGGGTCTTGACTTTTTGAGCCTCTAGAGTGCGCAATTCTTATCCGATTGGAATGAAATTTTGCACGACGTGTTTCGTTTTGATATCCAACAACTGTGTCAAGTATGGTTCAAATCGGTCCATAACCTGATATAGCTGCCATATAAACCGATCTTGGGTCTTGACTTCTTGAGCCTCTATAGTGCGCAATTCTTATCCGAATGGGATGAAATTTTGCACGACGTGTTTTGTTTTGATATCCAACAACTGTGCCAAGTATGGTTCAAATCGGTCCATAACCTGATATAGCTGCCATATAAACCGATCTTGGGTCTTGACTTCTTGAGCCTCTATAGTGCGCAATTCTTATCCGAATGGGATGAAATTTTGCACGACGTGTTTTGCTATGATATCCAACAACTGTGCCAAGTATAGTTCAAATCGGTTCATAACCTGATACAGCTGCCATATAAACCGATCTTGGGTATTGACTTCTTGAGCCTCTAGCGTGCGCAATTCTTACCCGATCAGAATGAAATTTTGCGCGACGTGTTTTGTTATTATATCCAACAACTGTGCCAGGTATGCTTCTAATCGGTCTATAACCTGATATAGCTGCCATATAAACCGATCTTGGGTCTTGACTTCTTGAGCCTCTAGAGTGCGCAATTCTTATCTGATTGGAATGGAATTTCGCACGACATGTTTTGTTATGATACCCAACAAGTGTGCCAAGTATGGTTCGAATCCGCCCATAACCTGATATAGCTGCCATATAAACCGATCTTGGGTCTTGACTTCTTGAGCCTCTAGAGGGCACAATTCTTATCCGATTTGAATGAAATTTTGCATGACGTATTTTATTTTTACTTTCAACAACTGTGTCAAATAAGGTTCAAATCGGTTAATAACCTGATATAGCTGCCATATAAACCGATCTGGGACCCCGACTTCTTGACCCCTAGAGGTCGCAATTATTATCCGATATGCCTGAAATTTTGTACGACGGATCCTCTCATGACCATCAACAAACGTGTTTATTATGGTCTGAATCGGTCTATAGCCCCATACAGATCCCATATAAATCGTTCTTTCTATTTAACTTCGTGAGCCCCAATGGGCGCAATTCTTATACGAATTGGCTGAAATTTTACACAGGTCTCCAACATATAATTTAATTGTGGTCCGAACCGGACCATATCTTGATATAAAACGATATCAAGATATGGTCCGGTTCGGATAGCAGAGCAACTCTTTTCTTATATCCTTTTTTGCCTAAGAAGAGATGCCGGAAAAAGGACTCGACAAATGCGATCCATGGTGGAGGGTATATAAAATTCGGCCCGGCCGAACTTAGCACGCTTTTACTTGTTTTTTTATATTTTTGGCATGGGTAAGCCGTAGATGCTTACCCATGCGCAACGGTGACATTAGATATGCCGACAAAACTGGAAATTCGATTGAATACAAAAATTGTCAAAATTACGACAATGTGATGGGAATCAACAGCGAGCATCACCAACAACAAGTTCAGCGCCATCTATTGGGAGATTTGAAAAGCCAAGCAAACCCGAACAAAGAAAAAGAGAGCAAGAGCGAGAGGCACAGGAGAGTGTGTTCATACTAATCATATGCTTTTCACTATTGTTATCACAATTATGCTGTTCTTCGAATAAATAAAATAAAGGAACTAACCTTTGACTGTTTCGGTATTATTTTTTTTAACCTTCTACCCTGGGACAGGCTTCCACAATAGTCTAAAAGTTCTATAAAAACATGACCGTAAAATATATATGTAACTTAGTGAATGCAAAGAAGAGTAATTGAAAAGAAAGTTATAATTTATATGGTGTAAAAGGAAGCGCAGCGAAGCGGGCCAGGTTCAGCTAGTCTTATATTGTATAAAAAAATCAATTTGTGTTTGTTTGTAAGTTTGTTTGTGTGTTCCTAATAGACTCAGAAACGGCTGAACAGATTTTCTTGAAATTTTCACAGATGGTGCATAATGATCCCGTGATAAAAATAGGGTACTATATTTTTTGATATCTGAAGGGGGGGCGGACCCACCCCCTTACCCTAATTTTCAGAAACGCCAGATCTCGGAGATGGGTGGTGCGTAGTTCCCTAAAAATAAAAATTTGGTATCCAAATTTCGGATGGGGTACCTAGTGGGGCCGCCCAACCCTAAAACCTACCAAACATATATTTAGACCAATCACGACAATATGGAACTCAAATGAAAGGTAGTTAGGATAAGAACACGTATCTGATATCCAATTGTCGGACCGAGTGCTAGGGGGACCACCCTAAGCCCCAAAACACCCCTTAATCGGACATATTTACCGACTATGGCAATAAGGGACTCAAATGAAAGGTATTTGTGAGTAGAATACGAATCTAATATCCAAATGTTGGACCACGTTTCTGGGGGTCCACCACTTCCCCAAAACACCCCCAAACAGGACTTATTTACTGACCATGGGAATATGGGGCTTAAATAAAACGTATTTGAGTGTAGAATTCTAATCTGATATCCAAATATGGGACCAAGTGCTTGGCGGCCGCCTCTCCCCAAAAACATTCTGGGGTCAAATAATGTGGGGGACGCCCACAAAACCCACCCGAACGGACATGGGCACTGATTGGGTCAATATGGGTATCAAATGAAAGGTAATTAACGGAATAGTACGAGTTTAGTATACAAATGTCACATTTAGTGTCGGGAGGGTCCCCCACCCTCAAAAAAGCCCCAAGAGGACACTTTAACCGTTTTGAGTAATATGGGTATCAAATAAAAGGTATTCAAAAGTAGAATACAAATCTTAGACAAAAAGACATTTTTTGGTATCTGAGGGCCTACCTCACCACCCAAAATCCCTCAGCAGGATTAATTTACCGATTGGGATAATATGTATATCAAACGAAAGATATTTGGAAGCTGAGTACCCATCTGTTATAAGAATTTTGTCCTCTCCCCCCAATAAATGCAACGCAAAACTGTCATGTAGGATGACCGAGAATATATTGTACTCAAATTAAAGGACATGTCAAAGGCCAATAAGCCTCCGCCTATCATACCAAAAAAAAATTAAAAATAATATATGAATAATATGAAATAATATATGAAGGCCGATCAGAATAGAATAAGACAGAAATAAAATGTCTTTGGTAGTAGAGTACACATTTTACCCTTAAATTGGGATGGACACAGGAGAACCTGCGGATCATTAAGAATGTAGTATTCCAAGTGGTCGCTTTGAAATATGATTTTAAATGTAGATAACCAATACAAAAAAATTAATTAGTATGATATTACTTCAGAGTCCGCTTCTAAACTCCCTTCAAACCGGCCATGATTGCCTACTATGGCGATGGATAATAGGTATTTGGTAGTAGAAAACGAATTTGATATCCAAGTTTGAGGCCAAATGTTTAAGGGTCGAGCCAACCCATAAACTCCCGTAAACCAATGGCAATTGGGGCTCAAATTAAAGAAAGTTGAGAGTAGAGCACGATGCTGATATTTTTCAGAGCTAAGTACGGGCTAAAGTTGTCAACATTTGTGAGATACTATGCCATGTAAACTTCTCTCGGACTCGGCTATAAAAAGGTGGCCCCTTATCATTGAGCTTAAAACTTGAACCCGCTGCACTCATTGATATGTGAGAAGTTTGCCTATTTTCCTTAGTGGAATGTTCATGGGCGAAATTTGTTGTTTGTTTGTAAGTACGTGGGTGGCCGCCCCACCCTACGTACCCCTCAAAACTGGACATATTTGTGGATTTTGACAAAAAGGGTCTCAAATTTGTATCTGTTTCATAGCCAAGTATTTCAGGGTCGCCTCACTTCATAAACTCCCCCTAAACCAGCGCCAATGTGATTTTCGGCTGTGGCAAAGATGGGTGGGATATCTAGGGAGCCGCCCCACCTCCAAAGCCACCAGCCAAATGGAATTTAAACCAATAATGATAAGATGGGACTCAATCGAAAGATATTTCAGACCAGAGCACGAATCTAATATGTAGGGATCCGCCTCACTCTCAAAACTACCCCCATACCGGACGTATTTTCCGACCATAGCAATAAACGGCTCCAATGAAAGGTATTTGGGAGAACAGCCCCAATATAATATCCACATTGGCGCGAAATATCTGAAAGGCCGTACCAGCACCACAAAACAGGACTTTCTTCCTGACGTGACCGTATAGGGCTCAGATAAAATAAGAGAGTGAAAGAAGGCGCAGCGGAGCGGGCCCAGTCAAGCTAGTAAAGTATATATATTCTTGATCAGCGTAAAAATCTAAGACGATGTAGACATGTCCGTCCGTTCCTCTGTTGAAATCACGCATCAATCTTTAAAAATAGAGATATTGGGCTGAAACTTTACACAGATTTTTTTTTGTCCATAAGCAGGTTAAATTCGGACTATATCTTGATGTAGCCCCCATATAGACCGATTCGCCGATTTAGGGTCTTAGGCCCATAAAAGCCTCATTTATTATCAGATTTTGCTTAAATTTGAGACGGTGAGCTGTGTTAGGCCCCACGACATCCTTCGTCACTTTGTCCCAGATCGGTCCAGATTTGGATATAGCTGCCATATAGACCGATCCTCCGATTTGGGGTCTTAGGCCCATAAAAGCCACATTTATTATCCGATTTTGATGAAAATTAAAACAGTGAGTTGTGTTAGGACGTTCGACATCTTTCTTTAATTTGGCCCTGATCAGATCAGATTTGGACATAGCTGCCATGTACACCGATCCCTCGATTTAAGGTTTTGGGCCCATAAAATGCGCATTTATTGTCCGATGTAGCCGAAATTTCGGACAGTGAGTTAAGTTAAGCGCCTTGACATACTTCTACAATATGGCACAGATCGGACCAGATTTGGATATTGCTGCCATATAGGGCGATAAAAACCGTATTTATTGTTCGATGTCGACGAAAGTTGGGACAGTGAGTTGTGTTAAGCCCTTCGACATCCTTCTTCAATTTCACTCAGATCGTTTAAGATTTGCATATAGCTGCCATATAGACCGATATCTCGATCTAAAATCTTGGCCCCAAAAAAGGCACATTTATAATCTGATTTAACAGAAATTTGACACAGTGACTTATTCAAGGCTTTTCGACATCTGTGTCGTATATGGGTCTGATCGGTTTATTTTTAGATATAGCTACTAAAAAGACCAATGTTTTGTTATATACAAAGGCTATAAAAGGTAGCCCCTTATCATTGAGCTTAAAACTTGAACCCGCTGCACTCATTGATATGTGAGAAGTTGGCCTATTTTCCTTAGTTGAATGTTCATGGGCGAAATTTGTTGTTTGTTTGTAAGTAGGTGGGTGGCCGCCGTATGTACCCCTCAAAACTGGACATATTTGTGGATTTTGACAAAAAGGGGCTCAAATCAGTATCTGTTTCATGGCCAAGTATTTCATGGTCGCCTCACCACATAAACTCCCACTAAACCACACATATATACCGACTATAGTAATATGTAGCTCGGCAGTGGCAAAGATGGGTGGGATATCTTGGGGGCCGCTCAAAGAGAGTGGAAGGAGGCGCAGCGGAGCGGGCCCTGTCCAGCTAGTAAATGATATATAGATATATGAGAATATAGCACGTTGCTGATATATTTTCCGTGCTTAGTGTTTGGGGACCACCCCAAAACACACCTAAATCGCCCATATTACCGACCATGTCAATGTGGAGCTTAAATGAAAGGTATTGGGGGGTAGAGCAAGAATTGATACCCACTTTCGGACCAATTTTCTAGGAGTCTACCCCTTTTCCAAAATACCACACAAACACCAATTTTTTACTGCTCATACCTTAAAATAAATGTATTTTGGGTGTTGAATACGAATTTGATATCAAAATGTCCCCCAAAGGTTAAACATTTTTCGACTATGCCAGTATTTGGCTCAAATTAAAACCCATTTTGGGGCCAAGTGTTTAGGGGAAGCCTCATCGTGTAAACTCCCCTAAACCAATGACAATATGGGGTTTCAATATATGGTATATTAAAGAAGAGCACGATGCTGATATTTTTTAGGGCCAAGTGTCTGAAGGACCACCTCACCCCCGAAAACACCCCTAAATCAGAGAAAACATGAGAATATTGGGCTGAAATGAAGTATATTAAGAATGCAGTACACCTTACATCCAAACTTAAATTCGTAGACCAATAAAATCATATGGAATTCAGATAAAGGCACTTATATTGTTAAACTGCTAGTCAAGTGGTATACTATTTTCGAAGCATGGTATTTCACTAAAAGCTCTTTATTTGTCCAAAATAAATATTCCAAGGAAACTTTTGTTCCATATAAAGTAAAAGAACGCGAAGCGGAGCGGGGCCGGGTCTACTAGTACGACATAAAAACGATGTCTAAGTATTTGCTAGTCGCCCCACCTCCAAAAGGCACCCCAAAAGGGAATTGTACTCCATCATAGCTATATAAGACTCAAATGAAAGGTCTTTGGGAGTTGAATACGAATATGACACTAAACTTTGTGTCCAAGAATCTAGGTGGTGCTTTACCTCCAAAAAATCGCCTGCAATAGATTATTTGACCTATTGAAACAATGGGGGATTCAATGAAAGATATTTTTGAGTAGAGTGTGTCATTTAAATATGTGTGCAAGTGGCAGATGGAGTGTGGCGCACAACCCTTATATAGGCACCCTCCACCAAATGGCTGTATACACCAATCATGACAATATGGGGTTAAATTAAGATATAAGTTTGTGGACTACGAATCTGATATCTACATTCTGCTCATATATCTAGCGGACCACTTCACCCCAGCACAGTCGATCAATCATAATGACCTAACAGGACATTGTGTGGTTTAATTAATGTGTGGGGACACAACTAAATGTAGGCCGCCATACCCCAAAAATTATGACGTTCAGCGTGATAGCAGGAGTTGCAATACAAACGATAAGATTGCAACCATTTTTAGCTCATCGATAGACAAGACCAAACGATGTGCTGCTGGGCAACACATTTTTGTTCAAAAGTTTAACATGGTTTATTAGTAAAAACTATCGCCACTACACCAAATATATAGATTGGCAAATTAGTTCTTTACCACGAATATAGATTAATGTGGCAATTTGATTTGATTTAAAACAAGTAAAAGCGTGCTAAGTTCGGCCGGGCCGAATCTTATATACCCTCCACCATGGATCGCATTTGTAGAGTTCTTTTCCCGGCATCTCTTCTTAGGCAAAAAAGGATATAAGAAAAGAGTTGCTCTGCTATTAAAACGATATCAAGATATGGTCCGGTTCGGACCACAATTAGTTATATGTTGGAGACCTGTGTAAAATTTCAGCCAATTCGTATAAGAATTGTGCCCATTGGGGCTCACGAAGTAAAATAGAGAGAACGATTTACATGGGATCTGTATCGGGCTATATACCGATTCAGACCATAATGAACACGTTTATTGGTGGTCATGAGAGGATCCATCGTACAAAATTTCAGGCATATCGGATAATAATTGCGACCTCTAGGGGTCAAGAAGTCAAGATCCCAGATCGGTTTATATGGCAGCTATATCAGGTTATGAACCGATTTTAACCTTATTTGACACAGTTGTTGAAAGTAAAAATAAAATACGTCATGCAAAATTTCAGCCAAATCGGATAGGAATTGCGCCCTCTAGAAGCTCAAGAAGTCAAATCCCCAGATCTGTTTATATGACAGCTATATCAGGTTATGGACCGATTTCAACCATACTAAGCACAGTTGTTGGATATAATAACAAAACATGTCGTGCAAAATTTCATTTCAATCGGATAAGAATTGCGCACTCTAGAGGCTCAAGAAGTCAAGACCCAAGATCGGTTTATATGGCAGCTATATCAGGTTATATACCGATTTGAACCATACTTGGCACAGTTGTTGGATATCATAACAAAACACGTTGTGCAAAATTTCATTCCAATCGGATAAGAATTGCGCACTCTAGAGGCTCAAGAAGTCATATGGCCCATTTACAATACCCACCGACCTACACTAATAAGAAGTATTTGTGCAAAATTTCAAGCGGCTAGCTTTACTCCTTCGGAAGTTTGCGTGCTTTCGACAGACAGACGGACGGACGGACGGACAGACGGACGGACATGGCTAAATCGACATAAAATGTGACGACGATCAAGAATATATATACTTTATGGGGTCTCAGACGAATATTTCGAGTAGTTACAAACAGAATGACGAAATTAGTATACCCCCCATCTTATGGTGGAGGGTATAAAAAGTCGTTTATGGCCAACTACCACATGATAGTCGATGTTATAGGAGTTAAGCCACATCAAGCGAGTCCAAGCCACTCCAAGCGAGTCCAAGCCACTCCAAGCGAGTCCAAGCCACTGCAAGCGAGTTTAAGCCACTCCAAGCGAGTCCAAGCCACTCCAAGCGAGTATCACTAACATTTAAGTTAGCGCCATCTACAGGCTGTTTTCAAAGGCTATTTTCAAATGGATTTAGTTGATCCAATTGAAAACAGTCAGTAAATAGCGCCAGGTTGGAGAAGCCAACATTAACATAAAGAGGGCAGAGTGGTCAAAATTGATCATACAGCATTTATTTTCGTTATGGCTTCGTTGCGGTTGTTTGCGATATTATTATACCCACCACCGAAGGATGGGGGTATATTCATTTTGTCATTCCTTTTGCAACACACCGTCTGTCTGTCCGTCTGTCTGTTGAAATTACGCTACTGTCTTTGAAAATAGAGAGTTGAAATTTTACACAGAGTCTTTTTATGTCCATAAGCAGATTAAGTTCGAAGATGGGCTATATCGGACTATATCTTCTGGCCCGTAAAAACCACATTTGTTATCCGATTTTGCTGAAATTTAGGACAGTGAGTTGTGTTAGGCCTTTCGACACCCTTCTTCAATTTGGACCAGATTCGTTCAGATTGGGATATTGCTGCCATATAGACCGATCCTCCGATTTAGGGTCTTAGGCCCATTAAAGCCATATTTATTATCCGATTTTGCTGAAATTTGGGACAGTGTGTTGTGTTAGGTCCTTCGACACCCTTCTGCAATTTGGCTCAGATCGGTTCAGATTTGGATATAGCTGCCATATAGACCGGTCTCTCGATTTAAAGTTTTGGGCCCATAAAAGGCGCATTTATTGTTCGATGTCGCTGAAATTTGGGAAAGTGAGTTAAGTTAGGTCCCTAAATATACTTCTGCAATATGGCACAGATCGGTCCAGATTTGAATATAGCTGCCATAAAGACCGATCCCTCGATTTAAGGTCTTGGGCCCATAAAAGGCTCATTTTTTGTCCATAATTTGCGACAGTGAGTCGAGTAATGCCTTTTGACATCTTTCTGCAATATGGCACAGATCGGTGCAGATTTGGATATAGCTGCCATATAGACCGATCTCTCGATTTAAGGTCTTGAACCCATAGAAGGCGCATTTGTTTCCCGATTTCGCCGAAATTTGGCACAGTGAGTAGCGGTAGGCTCTTCGACAACTTTCTGCAATTTGGCCCAGATCGGTTCAGATTTTGATATAGCAGCCATATAGACCAATCTCCCGTTTTAAAGTTTTGGCTCCATAAGAGGCACATGTATAATCCGATTTCGGTGAATTTTGACACATCCGTGTCGGATATGGTTCAGATTGGTCTATATTTGGATATGGATAACAAAAAGACCAACATATTCTTCTCAATGTCCGTGTCGAATTTGGTCCAAATCGATTCATTTTTCGGTATAGCTGCTATGGGGGCATACATTATTCATTTTTCACCGGGTTATGACAAAAGGTGATTTACATATATACCCGAGGTGGTGGGTATCCAAAGTTCGGCCCGGCCAAACTTAATGCCTTTTTACTTGTTTTCTAACTTTCCCACTCTAAGACGTGCTTTAACAATAATTTTCAAAAACACCAGATCTCAGAAATGGGTAAGGCGACTTAAGCGAAATTTTGCTGGCACACTTACGTTAACCAAAAATCAAAAATTTGGTATTATAACAGAGGTGGTGAGCCTGGCTTTACTCCTTCAAAACTTAGCGTGCATTCGACAGACAGACGGACGGACATGGCAAGATCGTCTTAAAATGTTATGACGATGAAGAATATGTATACTTAATGGGACCTTAGACGCATATTTCGAAATGTTTCAAACAGAATGGCGAAATTAGTGTACTCCCACCCTATGGTGGTGGGTACAAAAAAAAAACGCTTCCATAATATTGTATTACGAAGAAATCTTATATTAGAAAAATTTTTATACCCACCACCGTATAATAGGCGGCATATACAATCAGTTATTTCGTTTGCAACACATCGAAATATCAATTTCCGACCCTACAAACTATATATATTACGGATCGTCGTAAAATTCAAAGACAATTGAAAGATACCCATGTGTCTGTCCGCCCGTCTGTTGTAATCACTCTACAGCCTTCAAAAATTGATGCACGTCTTTTTGTTCTTGTTCTTGAACGGGCCAAATCGGACCATATTTAGATATAGCTGCCATATAGACCGATCTCCCCAAAAGGGTCTGAAGCGTTTAAAAGTTCCATTTATTACCTAACTAGTTGACCCGGGCCCGCTCCGCTGCGCCTTCTATTACTTTATACGGAACAAAAGTTTCCTTGGAATATTTATTTTCGAAAATTAAAGAACTTTTCGTGAAGTACCATGCAAACTTGACTAACAGTTTAATAATATAATAAACTTTATCTGAATCCCTTTATTGGTCTACAAATGTATGTTTGGATGTAAAGTGAACTCCATTAAAATAATTCATTTCAGCCCGATATTCTCATGATGTCTGATATAGTGGTGTTTTCGGGGAGAGGTGGTCCCCAAGATACTTGGCCCTGAAAAAATATCAGCTTCGTGCTCTTATCTCAAATACCATTTATTTAAACCCCATATTGCCATTGGCTTAAGAGGAGTTTACAGGATGAGGCGTCCCCCAAACACATGGCCCCAAAATAGGTTATCAAATTCGTTTTCTAATCTCAAATACCTTTCATTTGAACCACATATTGGCATGGTCGAAATTTTTTTTTCCCTTTGGGGTGTTTTGGGAAAAAGGGTGATGCCCTAAATACATGGTCCTACATTTGGATATCAAATTCATATTCTACTACCAAATACCTTTATTTGAGTCCCATATTGCGATGGTCAGTAAAAAATTGCTGTTTGTGGGGTATTTTGGGAAAGGGATAGATCCCCTGTAATAGCAAGACTAAGTTCTTATGTCATGCCTCTAGACTCTCTTACATTTTGGCTGGAATTAATTTTTTGTATCTTAATTCTAAATCGGCAAATAAAAAAACCTAATTGACTTTACCCGTAATTTACGTACACACGTAGTTAGTCAATCGACTAATCATAGCTAGCTCCTAGTACTCTTTATCGTACTAGTTACTTAGCACGCTAAAACTGCTCATTATTCCAACACTGCTGCTTACCTCGTTTGCACAAATATTTTACAGCTTCCTTTTTCAATCTATATTCAAAGAGATCACACATCGAGAAAGATCAGTGGAATTAGTTAAAAGTCTATAAATCTTATGAAATCTCGTCATCCAATTAAAATTCTAAAATAATTTTCCCTTATAAGGGGCTTAAATTCTTTATTGTGTTGGAAAAGGCAAATCTTGAGCAAATGGTGCATAAAATATTATTTTTGTAAAACGACGACTATTTTTATAGAAATTGGCGAAGGAAAAAGTTACTTGCGGCTGTCCGCACGTGGTTTACATACATTTCCAAGTCCAAATTTTCATCCCATTGAACCAAGAAATCGGAGTAAACGCGGAGGATCGGCAGGAAGGAAAAACAAGTAAAAGCGTGCTAAGTTCGGCCGGGCCGAATCTTATATACCCTCGCCCATGGATCGCATTTGTCGAGTTCTTTTCCCGGCATCTCTTCTTAGGCAAAAACAAGTAAAAGCGTGCTAAGTTCGGCCGGGCCGAATTTTATATACCCTCCACCATGGATCGTATTTGTCGAGTCCTTTTTCCGGCATCTCTTCTTAGGCAAAACAAGTAAAAGCGTGCTAAGTTCGGCCGGGCCGAATCTTATATACCCTCCACCATGGATCGCATATGTCGAGTTCTTTTCCCGGCATCTCTTCTTAGGCAAAAAAAGGATATAAGAAAAGATTTGCTCTGCTATTAGAGCGATATCAAGATATGGTCCGGTTTGGACCACAATTCAATTATATGTTGGAGACCTGTGTAAAATGTCAGCCAATTCGAATAAGAATTGCGCCCTTTGTGGGCTCAAGAAGTAAAATAGAGAGATCGATTTATATGGGAGCTATATCAGGCTATAAACCGATTCAGACCATAATAAACACGTATGTTCATGGTCATGAGGGAATCCGTCGTACAAAATTTCAGGCAAATCGGATAATAATTACGACCTCTAGAGGCTCAAGAAGTCAAGATCCCAGATCGGTTTATATGGCAGCTATATCAGGTTATGAACCGATTTGAACCATATTTGGCACAGTTGTTGGATATCATAACAAAATACTACATGCCAAAATTCATTCAAATTGGATAAGAATTGCGCCCTCTAGAGGCTCAAGAAGTCAAGACCCAAGATCGGTTTATATGACAGCTATATCAGGTTTTGGACCGATTTGAACCATACTTGGCGTAGTTGTTGGATATCGTAACAAAACACGTCGTGCAAAATTTCATTCCAATCGGATAAGAATTGCGCACTCTAGAGGCTCAAGAAGTCAAGACCCAAGATCGGTTTACATGGCAGCTATATCAGGTTATGGACCGATTTGAACCATACTTGGCACAGTTGTTGGATATCATAACAAAACACGTCGTGCAAAATTTCATCCCAATCGGATAAGAATTGCGCACTCTAGAGGCTCAAGAAGTCAAGACCCAAGATCGGTTTATATGGCAGCTATATCAGGTTATGGACCGATTTGAACCATACTTATCACAGTTGTTGGATGTCATAACAAAACACGTCGTGCAAAATTTCATCCCAATCGGATAAGAATTGCGCACTCTAGAGGCTCAAGAAGTCAAGACCCAAGATCGGTTTATATGGCAGCTATATCAAAACATGGACCGATATAGCCCATTTACAATACCAACCGACCTACACTAATAAGAAGTATTTGTGCAAAATTTCAAGCGGCTAGCTTTACTCCTTCGGAAGTTAGCGTGCTTTCGACAGACAGACGGACGGACGGACGGACGGACGGACGGACAGACGGACGGACATGGCTAGATCGACATAAAATTTCACGACGATCAAGAATATATATACTTTATGGGGTCTCAGACGAATATTTCGAGTAGTTACAAACAGAATGACGAAATTAGTATACCCCCCATCTTATGGTGGAGGGTATAAAAACAGAATGACGAAATTAGTATACCCCCCATCTTATGGTGGAGGGTATAAAAAGGATATAAGAAAAGAGTTGCTCTGCTATTAAAACGATATCAAGATATGGTCCGGTTAGGACCACAATTAAATTATATGTTGGAGACCTGTGTAAAATTTCCGCCAATTCGAATAAGAATTGCGCCCATTGGGGCTCACGAAGTAAAATAGAGAGATCGATTTATATGGGAGCTGTATCGGGCTATAGACCGATTCAGACCATAATAAACACGTTTGTTGATGGTCATGAGAGGATCTGTCGTACAAAATTTCAGGCATATCGGATAATAATTGCGACGTCTAGGGGTCAAGAAGTCAGGATCCCAGATCGGTTTATATGGCCGCTATATCAGGTTATTAACCGATTTGAACCTTATTTGACACAGTTGTTGAAAGTAAAAATAAAATACGTCATGCAAAATGTCATTCAAATCGGATAAGAATTGTGCCCTCTAGAGGCTCAAGAAGTCAAGACCCAAGATCGGTTTATATGGCAGCTATATCAGGTTATGGGCGGATTCGAACCATACTTGGCACACTTGTTGGGTATCATAACAAAACATGTCGTGCGAAATTCCATTCCAATCAGATAAGAATTGCGCATTCTAGAGGCTCAAGAAGTCAGGACCCAAGATCGGTTTATATGGCAGCTATATCAGGTTAAGGACCGATTTCAACCATACTAAGCACAGTTGTTGGATATAATAACAAAACATGTCGTGCAAAATTTCATTTCAATCGGATAAGAATTGCGCACTCTAGAGGCTCAAGAAGTCAAGACCCAAGATCGGTTCATATGGCAGCTATATCAGGTTATATACCGATTTGAACCATACTTGACACAGTTGTTGGATATCATAACAAAACACGTCGTGCAAAGTTCATTCCAATCGGATAAGAATTGCGCACTCTAGAGGCTTAAGAAGTCAAGACCCAAGATCGGTTTATATGGAAGCTATATCAGGTTATAGACCGATTAGAACCATACTTGAATCAGTTGTTGGATATAATAACAAAACACGTCGTGCAAAATTTTATTCTGATCGGGTAAGAATTGCGCACTCTAGAGGCTCAAGAAGTCAAGACCCAAGATCGGTTTATATGGCAGCTATATCAGGTTATGGACCGATTTAAACTATACTTGGCACAGTTGTTGGATATCATAGCAAAACACGTCGTGCAAAATTTCATCCCAATCGGATAAGAATTGCGCCCTCTAGATACTCAAGAAGTCAAGACCCAAGATCGGTTTATATGACAGCTATATAAGGTTATGGACCGATTTGAACCATACTTAGCACAGTTGTTGGATATCATAACAAAACACGTCGTGCAAAATGTCATTCCAATGGGGTAAGAATTGCGCACTCTAGAGGCTCAAGAAGTCAAGACCCCAGATCGGTTTATATGGCAGCTATATCAGGTTATGGACCGATTTGAACCATACTTGGCACAGTTATTGGATATAATAATGAAACACGCCGTGCAAAATTTCATTCCAATCGGATAAGAATTGGGCACTCTAGAGGCTCAAGAAGTCAAGACCCAAGATCGGTTTATATGGCAGCTATATCAGGTTATGGACCGATTTGAGCCATACTTTGCACAGTTGTTGGATATCATAACAAAGCACGTTGTGCAAAATTTCATCCCAATCGAATAAGAATTGCGCACTCTAGAGGCTCAAGAAGTCAAGACCCAAGATCGGTTTATATGGCAGCTATATCAGGTTATGGACCGATTTGAACCATACTTATCACAGTTGTTGGATGTCATAACAAAACACGTCGTGCAAAATTTCATCCCAATCGGATAAGAATTGCGCACTCTAGAGGCTCAAGAAGTCAAGACCCAAGATCGGTTTATATGGCAGCTATATCAAAACATGGACCGATATAGCCCATTTACAATACCAACCGACCTACACTAATAAGAAGTATTTGTGCAAAATTTCAAGCGGCTAGCTTTACTCCTTCGGATCTTAGCGTGCTTTCGACAGACAGACGGACGGACGGACATGGCTAGGTCGACATAAAATTTCACGACGATCAAGAATATATATACTTTATGGGGTCTCAGACGAATATTTGGAGTAGTTACAATCAGAATGACGAAATTAGTATACCCCCCATCTTATGGTGGAGGGTATAAATATATATAGGAATTTCATTGCGGTTGTACTATTCCTTTCCATAGGAAACAAGTAAAAGCGTGCTAAGTTCGGGCCGAATCTTATATACCCTCCACCGTGGATCGCATTTGTCGAGTTCTTTTCCCGGCATCTCTTCTTAGGCAAAAAAAGGCTATAAGAAAAGATTTGCTCTGCTATTAGAGCGATATTAAGATATGGTCCGGTTTGGACCACTATTAAATTATATTTATGTTGGAGACCTGTGTAAAATGTCAGCCAATTCGAATAAGAATTGCGCTCTTTGTGGCCTCAAGAAGTAAAATAGAGAGATCGATTTATATGGGAGCTGTATCAGGCTATAGACCGATTCAGACCATAATAAACACGTATGTTAGTGGTCATGAGAGAATCCGTCGTACAAAATTTCAGGCAAATCGGATAATAATTGTGACCTCTAGAGGCTCAAGAAGTCAAGACCCAAGATCGGTTTATATGACAGCTATATAAGGTTATGGACCTATTTGAACCATAATTGGCACAGTTGTTGGATATCATAACAAAACACGTCGTGCAAAATGTCATTCCAATCGGGTAAGAATTGCGCACTCTAGAGGCTCAAGAAGTCAAGACCCCAGATCGGTTTATATGGCAGCTATATCAGGTTATGGACTGATTTGAACCATACTTGGCACAATTATTGGATATCATAACAAAACACGCCGTGCAAAATTTCATTTCAATCGGATAAGAATTGCGCACTCTAGAGGCTCAAGAAGTCAAGACCCAAGATCGGTTTATATGGCAGCTAAATCAGGTTATGGACCGATTTGAACCATACTTGGCACAGTTGTTGGATATCATAACAAAACACGTCAACACCCAAGATCGGTTTATATGGCAGCTATATCAAAACATGGACCGATATGGTCCATTTACAATACCAACCGACCTACACTAATAAGAAGTATTTGTGCAAAATTTCAAGCGGCTAGCTTTACTCCTTCGGAAGTTAGCGTGCTTTCGACATGCAGACGGACGGACAGACGGACGGACATGGCTAGGTCGACATAAAATTTTACGACGACATGGCTAGGTCGACATAAAATTTTACAATCAGAATGACGAAATTAGTACACCCCCCATCTTATGGTGGAGGGTATAAAAAGAGAAAAATATCCATATGAATAATGATTAATAATGATTATCATTAAAAAGAGAAAAATATCCATATGAATAATGATGATTTACAATTTATGAATGAGAACGCAAAGCGTAGTAAAATACCTCCCACACAAAAGAGAGGAATGGTTGGAATGAACCCATAATTTTGTTGCTATCAGTGCCCTTAATCGTAGATTCTTGAGCCACAGTGTACAGACATATATATGGCAAACTGCAATCTGAAAAAAAAATATACATACGTTTAGTTTTTTTTTGTTTTACGGCTACGCTTTAAACTTGAAACTCATTCATGGATTTTGTTGTGCTTCATTGATAATATTTAGAGAAAAAGATCAATGAATGAAGATTGCATAGAGGCACAGTGTTACGAATCATTATTCTTGAGAAATTTAAATTATCAAAAATAATTAAAAATTAAAAAAAAAAATATTAGTATTAATTAGTATCTAGCCTACGGTTTAGAAAATATGGAAATTTTACGAAATTAGATTTTTTCTATATTCACAATGAAGTCACGTACTTATCTCTATTCTATATATGTATTCTCCTAATCATCGTGTTAACTAATAAAATAACTGAATTGTTTCCAAAAAATAGTTTTGAAATGGATATCAAGTCGAGCATAATGTTGCGTTAAATTCATCCTAAGGTCTCCAGTGTGATCGGTTGTGTAAGGGGGTTGCAATGTGGGTTCCTAGAAAAATGTACGCCTCTAGGAAATTAGGCTGGTGAGGGTTTTGAGACGCGGATCTATGTCCATCTGGTAGATCCATTTGTTTATGGTGGGATCAATACTTTTTGCAGTTTTATTCTCAATATTGTTTATATGACCATAGAGGGGCTATGTGTTGTTTGTTTTTTTTTTTAATATGGTTGTCTGGCTACGTAGATTTTATAAAGTAGAATGAATTATAGTTAATCCTAGGGAGTCTATATAAAATTTTGTAATAACAGTGCGGTTATAGAAAATTGAGACACGAACTCCCCCATAATCCCGACTGCTAGCTAGCTTATTGATGGCTCCCGCCGTCTCTGTTTTCATAGCCATGGAAAAGGCTGTTTGTAGGATCAGCCAAATCAACCTTGCGACTTTAACTCAAGCAAAAGTTAAATAATTTACATTACAAATGGCGCCCAACGTGGGGCAGGAAGTGTCCAATATTTGGTAACTTTCAGGTCCCAACTTAATGTAAAGTTAGTAGATTTCATATCTATCCTTGAGTTCCAAAATTTTCTCTGTTAGAATCTTCCTTGTAAATAAATTTGTATGCTTTTATGGATATTTAGTTACTTGATAAACTTCGAGTAGACTAACCGATTAGCCTCTTCATATTGTTTTCCAAGATAAGTTAATGACTAGTAAATCCATGGTTCGCCTGGATCTATTTGTGGTATTATTTTCCCATATAGTTTTGACTTAGAAATCAGCCCTATAATTTATAATGGAATATAAATATGTTGCTGCTTGCGAATATTGATCCGATAAATGATAGTAGTTTTAATCTTGGGACATCGTAACTTAGCTGGTGTGTCAGACTACAGGCGATATAATACTTATTTAGTTAAAATAGCCCAAATTTGTATATCCCTTATTGATCCTAACTTAATACGTAAAAACCCCCACACAAAATCTTCCCACAGGAAGACCAAAGGAAAAATATAATATCGAATTAAATTTGAAAGTTTTTATTTAACGTGTTTTCGGTAAAAAAATATATTTTGTTTAGGAAAAAAAGATTCCAATATGTCTTTGGCACATACGCCACCACCTGCTCAGAACAGACCACGGTCTGAAAACCAGACACAGGATTCGAACTTAGAACAATCTTTGCCAGTGGGACAAGATGAAGCTTCTGGTTTTACTGCCTCTTTATTGTCGGGCCAAGAAAATCAATCAGTTAGTTCAGGTTGCCCCCTTTGTGGCGAAATTATGAATGAGAAGATAGAATGTCTTATCTTAGTTCGTTGCCACCATGCATTTCATAGAGCATGTATTGAAAATTATTTATTGAATCAGAGCGAGTGTCCGGTTTGTAGACAGTCATGTGACCTGTCCGATTTGCAAAAGATATCTTTAGATAAGAAAAGTGTCAAACCCCAGAGTAAGCCTCGTGGTGCAATGGCGAAACAATATCACACGAGAAGCATGAGCAGAAATGTAGCTTTTGAGAATTTAGAGCAAACACCTTTACTAGACGCAAGTCCAAAGGAAGCAACCGGACATCCACCTACCACTCGCCCGAATAATCGTACAACTAGAGTACTAGAAAATTCTGCTTCAAACACCACAACTAATTTTCCGGTAGATTACCATACTATTAATAGAATGATTGAAACCAGTGTTCAGAGAATGTTAACTAACTTTAATTTTACGGCAAAAGCACCAAATCAAAACACGTCACAATCTCCGAATTATAATTCGGTGACTAGCCCTCCAAATGTTCGGCAAAATGCTGCCGCTAACGGTGTCCGCGGTCATTTCCAACGAAACCTTTCGAATCTGAGTTCATTAACTTCTGGTTCTACAACCTACAACACAGATAAAGTCACATCGATTATTCAAAATTGGGGACTCAAATTCGATGGTTCACCCAACACGATACATGTCGAAGAATTCCTATATAGATTGACAACATTAACTAAAGAAAGCAATACAGAAAGCAGGTCGAGGTGATTGAGTGGGCTGACTTCTGCGATGCCATTAGATTTCAATATAAAGACTATAAATCTTCTTTCGATATCCGGGAAGAAGTACGAAACCGAAAACAAAGGCCAGGAGAGTCTTTTGACAATTTTTATGAGGCTGTTTCGGCTATAGTGGATCAACTTCCATCTCCTTTGTCCGATATGGAATTAATAGAAATTCTCACACGCAATTTAAGGCCAGATATTAGGCGTGAATTATTGTACGTACCAGTCAATTCAATCCCTCATTTAAGGAAATTAGTTCAGATGCGCGAAAGTTTTCTGAATGATGAGTATGTAAAGCGTAACTTTGCAAACAGGAACAATGTACTCCCAAGGAGACAAATAGCTGAACTAGATGGTAGTACATATGATTTTTGTAATGATCTTTCGGAATGTAGGGAATCCTCTATTGACGCCGTACAGAAGTCTGAGTTTAAATCCCGTTGTTGGAATTGTGAGCAGGAGGGTCATCATTGGGAAAATTGCCTTGAAGATCGATCAATTTTTAGCTACGGTTGTGGCGAAAAGAATACTTATAAACCTCAATGTCAAAGATGTCAGTCTCGTAGAGCAAAAAGCTCGAAATTTCAGACCCCGGCAAAGGATCCGATTCAGACATAACAGTACCTTTTTCTTCTAAAGACAAAACCTCAAAACTTCAATACCCTGATTTGTCCCCTACTCAAGAATGTTATCTACACCAACCAGACATAGATACCTCACACGAATCAAGTTCTGTTCGTATTTTAAGAAGAGATTTGGCTAAGAATGCTACAGATACTAAGGCTACGGCTATTGCAGATAGGGAGATCCTATATCCCAGACTTCCATACCACCAAAGATGGGAAAGGTATATTGCTAAACGTAATGAGATATTTCAAGATGACGACATTGCTCAAATCACATGTGTTCGACAGAAAAGATCTACACGACGTTTGCGAAACTTTTTCAGAAGGCGGAAGTTATGTTCGAAATTATTAGTTTCTGCGATTTTATCGAATTGCGAGGACCAACGCCATTACGCCAAGGTTACTTTTTTGAATTTTACTGAATATGGCTTACTCGATACAGGTGCAAGTATCAGTTGCATAGGTGCTGATCTGGCCTTAGAAGACTTTTCGAAATTTCCGAATTTTACGAAATGTAAATCCTCAGTACAGACTGCAGACGCTAGACCTCAAGCTGTTGTTGGTTGGCTGGATGTTACAGTGTTTTTTAAGCATAGATATCAGCAACTCAATCTTTTTATTATTCCATCCCTCTCTAAGCGATTGATTTTAGCAATTGACTTTTGGAAAAAGTTTGATTTAATTCCTAATATTATCGAGGCCGTAGATGTTATAGATGAATCTATTTTTAACTTATCACAGTCAGATTTACCAACTTTAAAGATCGAACCTCATAGTGATAAACCCGAATCGTCCGTTTTTAAGTCCACATTGTCCGATTCACATGATGACAGTAGGTCAGAAAGTTTTAAGGAACGTTACTACCCTCCACTTCCAGTCAACGACGACAGTTAGAAACTGTTATCACGTTGTTTCCTGATTTCCAGAAACAAGGACTGGGAAAGACCCATCTGATAGACATAATATCGAAGTCCAAAGCACCAGACCTATCAAACAGCGTTTTTACCCGGTCTCGCCGGCCGTATAAAAGCTTATGTATAGCGAAATAGACAGAATGTTGTCCTTAGGGGTCATAGAACTATCCAACTCCCCATGGAGTTCCCCAATGAGGATGGTTGTTAAACCGCATAAAGTTCGTCTCTGTCTAGATGCTAGGAAGATCAACGCTGTAACCAAGAAGGATGCATACCCTCTGCCTTCAATAGAAGGAATTTTTTCTAGATTGCCAAAGGCTAATATAATAACTAAATTAGACATTAAAGACGCATACTGGCAAATTGAATTAGATGAGGAATCTAGACCAATCACTGCATTCACAGTCCCAGGCAGACCGCTTTACCAGTTTGTGGTAATGCCATTTGGGATGTGCAATGCCCCTCAAACAATGAGCCGTCTAATGGATGAACTGGGAAAGCCTGCATTTTCGGAAAGTCCTTTCCAGCGGCTTTATATAGATTTACTGGGTCCGTATTCGAGAAGTAAATCGGGGCATATAGGCTTACTAATAGTGCTAGACCATCACAGCAAATTTCATTGCTTACATCCAATGAGGAAATTCACGTCTATTTTTCATTGCTACGGGGTACCGGAGACCGTTGTTAGCGACAATGGGTCCCAATTTAAGGCAAATGACCTTAACGCCTATTTTACCTCTTTAGGCATCAAACACATGTATACAGCATTATATTCACCGCAAGTTAATGCTTCAGAGCGTATGAATAGATCGCTAATAGCTGGTATTCGCGCATATTTGAAGGGTGATCACACAAGATGGGATGAGAATCTAAGTGCCATTAGTTGTGCATTAAGAAATTCCATTCATCAGGCTATTCGGATGTCTCCGTACCATGCATTATACGGATTCGATATGATCACACACGGATCAACATATTCGCTACTGAGACGACTTAACTTGCTCGATGAGCCGACATGCAAGTTATCTAAGGATGACAATCTACAGATCATAAGAAAGGATATTCAGAAGCACATAAAGGATGAGTATGATGCCAATCAATGGCGTTATAATTTACGGACAAGGAATGAGACCTTTAAGATCGGGCAGGAGATTTTAAGGTGAAACTTCGCAAAAAGTAGTGTAGACAAACGCTTTAATGCGAAATTCGCTCCATTATATTTAAAAGCTCGTGTGAAGGAAAAGATTGGTAGTCATTATTACATTTTAGAAGATATGACCGGTAAGAATATAGGCACCTTTCATGCAAAAGATCTTAGAACTTGATAGCAAGACTCTGGATCTGTCTGTTATCAATCTAATAGTCATTAGTCCCTGATTTTTTCCCTAAATGCCTTTTAAGAAGTAGTCCCCGAGGAAGACAGGTATCGTCACTATGTTACGCATAGAGAAATTGATCTTACCCCCATAGAGTCTCCCTATTTTGCCTGCTCCCCTTTCATCATTTACCTATGTGTCTGTTGATCAGAACCACTCTATCTTTGAAAGAGTGTTTACAACTTCGAAAATTCGCATAGACCTTTTTGATCGACATGATTCGGTTGATGGGTATAGGACTAAGAAGATTTGACCTCAGACTGTACGAATTCTGACTAATATGCTGTTACAAAGCAACCATATTATTCAGTTTTGTAATAGCAAGACTAAGTTCTTATGTCATGCCTCTAGACTCTCTTACATTTTGGCTGGAATTAATTTGTTGTATCTTAATTCTAAATCGGCAAATAAAAAAACCTAATTGACTTAACCCGTAATTTACCAGGCGGTACTGCCTGATTTATACAGTACAAGTTACGTACGCACGTAGTTAGTCAATCGACTAATCATAGCTAGCTCCTAGTACTCTTTATCGTACTAGTTACTTAGCACGCTAAAACTGCTCATTATTCCAACACTGCTGCTTACCTCGTTTGCACAAATATTTTACAGCTTCCTTTTTCAATCTATATTCAAAGAGATCACACATCGAGAAAGATCAGTGGAATTAGTTAAAAGTCTATAAATCTTGTGAAATCTCGTCATCCAATTAAAATTCTAAAATAATTTTCCCTTATAAGGGGCTTAAATTCTTTATTGTGTTGGAAAAGGTAAATCTTGAGCAAATGGTGCATAAAATATTATTTTTGTAAAACGACGACTATTTTTATAGAAATTGGCGAAGGAAAAAGTTACTTGCGGCTGTCCGCACGTGGTTTACATAAATTTCTAAGTCCAAATTTTCATCCCATTGAACCAAGAAATCGGAGTAAACGCGGAGCATCGTCAGGAAGGATAAAAAGGAAGCCAAGAAATTATTAAAAACGGGTCTGGTGGCAGAAGCCTTTTCAATTTGTCTTCACATACCACCAGAGCCCTTAGTTTTTTCTTCCCTCGCTAAACCTTCCCAAGAACCAGATATCATACAAGATCAGGCTGTCCAGTGCTAAGTGTTAAATAACATCCAAGCTGTGCCACAGTTCTCTGGTTTAAGAGCACTTGGAAATACCCGACAGAGGCCTTTATAAGTGCTATAGGCAGCCCAACCACACGGCGGCAGAGAATTTATTTTAAGCCAAGTGAGCACCTATAATCCCACTGGGATCAGGGAGATGACCTTCTACGTTCCCGAAGAATATGAAGACCCTCAATTAATGGAGCACTTTGTTCTAAAATAGTGTTCCAAAGTACACCAACGTATGAAAATCTGGCCCAACTCTTGTCTACAAGTTAAAAGATGACAAAACCAGAAGTTGTGCATCGAATGGCGCTACCACTAGCCTTGTAATGGCGTTATAATTTTTTTTTTGTATCTTTTACAAGAAGCTAGATTTAAATAAGTTTAATATCTTTATCTTAATTCGACTATTACCAGGTATTTTTTCCAATATTCATATTAATCATCATCATCATATCGATAATTAACCACCTTATAAGTCTCTTAATATCTAGCAAAAAAAAAATATATTACCATCAGAACATAATTATCATCAACCCATCGATCGCTGAGGCCTCAACGTGTCGGTTTGGTATGGTGAGTAGAGTACCTTAATTATCATTAAAAAGAGAAAAATATCCATATGAATAATGATGATTTACAATTTATGAATGAGAACGCAAAGCGTAGTAAAATACCTCCCACACAAAAGAGAGGAATGGTTGGAATGAACCCATAATTTTGTTGCTATCAGTGCCCTTAATCGTAGATTCTTAAGCCACAGTGTACAGACATATATATGGCAAACTGCAATCTGAAAAAAAAATATACATACGTTTAGTTTTTTTTTTGTTTTACGGCTACGCTTTAAACTTGAAACTCATTCATGGATTTTGTTGTGCTTCATTGATAATATTTAGAGAAAAAGATCAATGAATGAAGATTGCATAGAGGTACAGTGTTACGAATCATTATTCTTGAGAAATTTAAATTATCAAAAATAATTAAAAATTAAAAAAAAAAATATTAGTATTAATTAGTATCTAGCCTACGGTTTAGAAAATATAGAAATTTTACGAAATTAGATTTTTTCTATATTTACAATGAAGTCACGTACTTTTCTCTATTCTATATATGTATTCTCCTAATCATCGTGTTAACTAATAAAATAACTGAATTGTTTCCAAAAAATAGTTTTGAAATGGATATCAAGTCGAGTATAATGTTGCGTTAAATTCATCCTAAGGTCTCCTGTGTGATCGGTTGTGTAAGGGGGTTGCAATGTGGGTTTCTAGAAAAATGTACGCCTCTAGGAAATTAGGCTGGTGAGGGTTTTGAGACGCGGATCTATGTCCATCTGGTAGATCCATTTGTTTATGGTGGGATCAATACTTTTTGCAGTTTTATTCTCAATATTGTTTATATGACCATAGAGGGGCTTTGTGTTGTTTGTTTTTTTTTTCCATGGTTATCTGGCTACGTAGATTTTATAAAGTAGAAAGAATTATAGTTAATCCTAGGGAGTCTATATAAAATTTTGTAATAACAGTGCGGTTATAGAAAATTGAGACACGAACTCCCCCATAATCCCGACTGCTAGCTAGTTTATTGATGGCTCCCGCCGTCTCTGTTTTTATAGCCGTGGAAAAGGCTGTTTGTAGGATCAGCCAAATCAACCTTGAGACTTTAACTCAAGCAAAAGTTAAATAATTTACATTACAAATATATATCATATATCAAATATATCAGCAACATGCTCTATTCTCATATATCTATGTATCATTTATTTGAACCCCATATTGCCATTGGCCTCAAAATTGAATATCAAATTCGTTTTCTAATCTCATTTAAACTCCTTTTAATACGTCCTATTTGGGGGTTGTTATGGTGGTGGGACGTCAGCTAGACAGTAGGTCAATAATGTTGATATCCGATACGTGGTCTACTCCCAAATACCTTCAATTTGAGCCCCATATTTCCATAGTCGGCAAACATGACCGGCTTGGCGAGTGTTTTGGGGGATGGGCGGCCACTCAGTGAGTTGGCCTTGAGAATATATATCGGTTTCGTATTCCACAAAAACCCCTTTTATTTGAGCCTCATATTGCTATAGTCAGAAAATACTTACTATTTGGGTGGTGTTGTGGGGGTGGCGTGGCCCCATAGACACTTTTCCCGAATATTGAATTCATTGTCTTATCCTAAATGCCTTTCATTTGAGTCCCATATTGTCGTGATTGGTCTAAATATATGTTTGGTAGGTTTTAGGGTGGGGCGGCCCCCCTAGGTACCCCATCCGAAATTTTTATTTTTAGGGTACTATATGAGAGCACACAAAATTTCGCTTAAATCGCATCAGCCATCTCCGAGATCTGGCGTTTCTGAAAATTAGGGTAAGGGGGAGGGTCCGACCCCTTCAGATATCAAAAAATTTAGTACCCTATTTTCACCACGGGATCATTGTGCACCATCTGTGAAAATTTCAAGAATCGGTTCAGCCGTTTCTGAGTCTATAAGGAACACACAAACAAACAAACAAACTAACCTACAAAACAAATACAAATTGATTTTTATACACTCCACCATAGAATGGGGGGTATACTAATTTCGTCATTCTGTTTGTAACTACTCAAAATATTCGTCTGAGACCTCATAAAGTATATATATTCTTGATCGTCGCGACATTTTATGTCGATCCAGCCATGTCCGTCTGTCTGTCCGTCCGTCCGTCCGTCCGTCCGTCCGTCTGTCGAAAGCACGCTAACTTCCGAAGGAGTAAAGCTAGCCGCTTGAAATTTTGCACAAATACTTCTTATTAGTGTAGGTCGGTTGGTATTGCAAATGGGCCATATCAGTCCATGTTTTGATATAGTTGCCATATAAACCGATCTTGGGTCTTGACTTCTTGAGCTTCTAGAGTGCGCAATTCTTACCCGATTGGAATGAAATTATTCACAACGTGTTTTGTTATCATATCCAATAAATGTGCCAAGTATGATTCAAATCGGTCTATAACCTGATATAGCTGCCATATAAACCTAACTTGAGTCTTGATTTCTTGAGCTTCTAGAGGGCTCAATTCTTATCCGATTTGAATGAATTTTTGCACGTAGTATTTTGTTATAGTATCCAACAACTGTGCCAATTATGGTTCAAATCGGTTCATAACCTGATATAGCTGTCATATAAACAGATCTGGGGAATTGACTTCTTGAGCCTCTAGAGGGCGCAATTCCTATCCGATTTGGCTGAAATTTTGCATGACGAATTTTATTCTTATTTTCTACAACTGTGTCAAATAAGGTTCAAATCGGTTCATAACCTGATATAGCTGCCATATTTACCGATCTGGGATCTTGACTTCTTGAGCCTCTAGAGGTCGCAATTATTATCCGATTTGCCTGAAATTTTGTACGACGGATTCTCTCATGACCATCAACATACGTGTTTATTATGGTCTGAATCGGTATATAGCCCGATACAGCTCCCATATAAATCGATCTCTCTATTTTACTTCTTGAGCACCCAAAGGGCGCAATTCTTATTCGAATTGGCTGACATTTTACACAGGTCTCCAACATACAATTTAATTGTGGTCCAAACCGGACCATATCTTGATATCGTTTTAATAGTAGAGCAACTCTTTTCTTATAGCCTTTTTTTTGCCTAAGAAGAGATGCCGGCAAAAGAATTCGACAAATGCGATCCATGGTGGAGGGTATATAAGATTCGGCCCGGCCGAAATTAGCACGCTTTTACTTGTTTTCGCTTGTTTCTCTTTCGAAACCGGCTAATAATCGGAGATTTTTGCAATGGAAAGAAAAGCTAGAGATTACCACAGAGCGATTCGACTTTGGTTGGAAGGCTTACTAGGTGTGGAGACTTCAAGGGCCATGTATTAGGTTGTACTTTTATCGAATATACAGTGAAATCGTGTCTACGATGTAAGCTCGACACTAGCACAAATTTGACACCTATCACACTAGCTGTTCTCTTCCACTGCTTGTGTTTTTGTAATGATAGGCTTATTTCCTATACGACTACCTTGCTTCCACATGTCATTTGTGCATCTTTTGTATTGATGGCTTCGAACGGTATACAACGGCAATGGCACTTTATGTCACCCCATGTGTCCAGGTTCGAGTCCCGGCCTGGCTTTGCCGAGTTTTACCGGAGCGGAACGAATAACGTTCTTCATTTATTTTTAAAATTTTGAGAGTTTTAAATAGCAACGTATGTTTGTATAATTTCGTTTATTGCACAATACCCTGCTGATTTTCCATAAAAATAATTTATACAATCATTTATCATGACATTAGAGCTATTCGTATATTACTCTACTCACAAAACAGGTAGCTTTTGGCAAAAGTATTTCTTTTATTTTATTATCACAATAAATTCTTCAACATACCAACTTGTGTGGAGAGGTCAACTCTCAGTTTCCAACTTTTATTGCAATGCTTCTGGCAAATGTTACCTTTTCCTCAGCTGCTCCCTCCCATTAGCGTTGCTCCGACCAATCCCACAGACAGACAAATATGGGCTCGAAATACAAAAAAGGATAGGGATTTGCCGAGGAGGCCAACAGGGTAATGTCCACAAAAAATGTATTTGTTAATGTCAGCACACCAACTAACCGACCAACATAACACTTTATTTCCAAAATAATCACCAATTTCTATTTTTTGGTCTACTTTTTTTTTTTTTGAAAAAAGAAATATTGATTCCATTTAAGCTCAAACAAAAGCAAAGGGATGGGGACGAGAACGGGAAGCCGAACATAAAAATCTATATTCCTCTCTGTTTTGTGAATATTGCCTGCCCGGCATTCCTTTCTGGACAGAATGCCTTTCTTCCATTCATTCAACTGATTGAGTAAGGGCGGCAAGAATTTACTGTGACCACCTAGTGCTGGAACATTTAGGCCGGTAATAAAAACGAAGTCGTGCGGTTTTAATGTTCTGACCTTGTGAACGAAAAAAGAGCACCACGGTGCACCCCATCATTACGACTGGAGATAATGTCAATTACAGCAAACGAACGACTTGCGTAGAGTAAAATGAAATGAACGAATAATGTCGATTGGAGCAACCGTTCCCGCTGCCAACCACCCATTCGACTGACAGATGGACACCCAAAATGAATAGATGCGTAAATGAAAATGTTGAATGAAGTTGAGAGTGGAACAACAACTTGCATCCCTAAGCAATTTCCGTAATGTGTGGTGGTGGTCCATGGAAAACGTTTCAAAGGAAAACACCCACAACAATAACGGCCTCAAAAAAAACAACTACTACGTTCAATGCCAACAACAAAAGCCAGTACTCAGCTGTGTTGGCTAGTTGTGGGTGCGGCGGATGCTTTGCCACAACTATGAAATCTCTGAACCAGATTCCGTATCCGTTGCTGACACGTACTCTGACATACAATGAGTACCTTTGGCGTTGCTACACTCCATATCATTTTCAATTATGGACCATTACATTTGCCCCTAATGCCTGTTGTAAATATTCGATAGGGTTGTCGATTTTGAAATGGGATACACATTAATTGTCTTAAAAGTGACTTATGACATGTCAAATTAAGCACTTGTAGAGTTGTACATGTCGTGTGATACAAATGAAACTAACATATGAAAATCACTTTTGAAAGTAGCACATGTAATGTTTCGGTTTAGAGAGTGCTCTAAACCTTCTAACAAAAACATTAAGAAATCAGCTGTTTTTGTTGTCAGTCGAATGGAAGCTATCCCAAATTAATGATTTAACCACCTTTCTCACAACTTTAACAACAAAAAACCAGATTTGCTCACATTTTTAGGTTATACCATACGAAAGTAACATACATGTAAATATAAATTGACAATTTTGACTAATATTTTAAATTACAAGTGAATGGAAAAAGTGACATGCCATAAGACAAATATATGCCGTGTAATATACGTATAACTATAAAATCGCCGTCATACAGCTCGTGGTTTATACGACGCCTATGTTCTCCATTAACCCAAATTAGACTATATATTTTACGAAGAATTTTTCTCTCAAATACTCCAAGCAACTGCTTTCACAAGTACCCATGCCATATAACAACACGGGTAGTAAATATCAGTGTCTCGTATACTGTAATCTTCGTCTATCGAGAGTTGGCCTTGTTTCTAAACTGCTTGCTTAATCCAAAGTAGCATATGTTTGCCAGTATTATTCTTCATTTTATCCCAAAACTAGAGTCATTCGTTTCGGTTACGGCGGTGCCGAGATAAAGTTGCTGACCATCTCAAAATTGTTGTTTCCCAACTTTGTCATTATTATACCCTCCACCATAAAATGGGGGGTATGCTAATTTCGTCATTCCGTTTGTAACATCTCGAAATATGCGTCTAAGACCCCATAAAGTATATATTATCTTGATCGTCATAAAATTTTAAGCCGATCTAGCCATGTCCGTCCATCCGTCCGTCTGTGGAATGCACGCCAACTTTCGAAGGAGTAAAGCTAGGCGCTTGAAATTTTTCCAAATCGGTCCATGTTTTGATATAGCTGCCATGTCGATTCTTATCCGATTTGGCTGAAATTTTGCACGTGGTGTTTTGGTATCACATCCGACAAGTGTGCCAGGTATGGTCTAAATCGGTTCATATAGCTGCCATATAAACCGAACTTGGGTCTTGACTTCTAGAGCTTCTAGGCGTTTTGTGAGTTGAAACCATCCATTTCGTCTTATCTCCATTTACTCCCAGACCCATTTTCACTGACTCTCTTTCGATTCTTTCAAAGGCTGCAGTTACTACTTCCGGTGACCGACCTCGTATAATCTTCTCCAGCAGGATATTAAAGAGATCACACGATAGGCTGACTCCTTGTCTGAAACGTCGTTTGGTATTGAATGGTTCGGAGAGATTCCTTCCTATTCTTACTGAGGAACGCGTATCAGCCAGTGATACGCGTACCTTTGAACGTAAAGGGGTATCGAAAGCGGTTTTGTTGTCAACAAGGAGATAGTAGGTTTGATTTGTCCTTCTCGGGTCTTTTCCAGGATTTGGCGCAGTGTGAATATCTGGTCCAGGGTGAATCTACCAAGTCAAAAGTCGCATTGATAGGGCCCAGTTATCTCATAGACTTTAGGTTTTAATCTTTCACACAGTACGCCCGAGAGTATCTTGTATGCGATGGGGAGGAGGCAAGACAGAATGTGCCTCTGTAGTTGGCACATTCTGTCTTGCCTCCTTTATAGTGTACGGGACATAGAATGCTGAAGTTCTAATCATTGGGTATGCGTTCTTCTAGCCAGATTGTGCACACAAGCTGATGCATACGCCTTATTAGCGTGTCGCCTCCGATCTTAAATAGTTCGGGTAACCCGTCGGCTCTTGCTGCCTTGTTGTTCTTTAGTCGGGTCACTGCTTCTTGGACCTCATTCTGACTAGGTGGTAAACATTCTATACCACCATCAGGGATTGGTTCTGCGTTATCCTCTTCACCGCCAACATCGGACACTAGCAGTTGGGTAAAATGTTCTTTTCATATCTTCAGCATGCTATCTGTGTCAGTTACCAGATTTCCTTCTTTGTCTCTGCAGGAGTATGGGCCCGTACCAAAGCCATCGGTTAGATTTTTAATTCTTTGGTAGAATTTCGGACTTCATTCTTACCCTTGTACATCTCAATTCGCTCATATTCATGTCTTTCCATTTCATTTTTCTTCTTGTGGCATAGACGTTTTTCGTTGCAACTGATTGCCGCGCTCATTGCTTCAGTAGCATCTCGAAGCGTTTGGCCGTACCATGGGTTTCTTGGGGGAGATTTCCGGTACTCAAGTACGGATTTCGCGGTATTTTCCATGGAGTGGGCAACGGTTTGCCACCGCGCCATTATGTGAGTGAAGTATGCCGCTGTCATCTGTTGTGTCTGCAGCCTTTTAATATCCAACTTCCGTGCAGTGTCAGATCGTACTTTCCTCGCCATATTCAAACGGGTGCGAACCTTTGCTGCAACGATGTAATAATCCATATCTATATTCGATCGATCGTACATCTAAAACGTAAGATGAATGCCTTCCATTTATCACAACGTAGTCAATTTGGTTTCTCGTGTTTTGATCGGGTGACAGCCATGTGGCTTTGTGAATATTTTTATGTTGAAAATCTGGTGTTACTAACTACCTCCCATGATTCTTCCGTTGTGAAATCCGTTAGCCGCAACCCATCATGGACGTTATCTCATGGAGGCTCAACTGTCCGACTGTTAGACTAAATATGTCTTCCTTCCCTATCTTCGCATTGAAATCTCCCAGAACGATTTTAATGTCATGGGCGGGGCAGCGGTCATATCCTCTCTCTAGGCGCTCGTAGAAAATATCCTTGGTTTGCTCGTCTTTGTCTTCCGTCGAGGCATGACAACAATTAAGGCTGATGTTGAAGAATTTGGCTTTTATGCGGATTGTGGCTAGCCTCTCATCCACCGGAGTAAAGCTTGAGATAAAGTGTTTCAGTCCCCGACTAACCACATATCCACAGCCAAATTCATGCCTCGTGTTACCGCAGCTATAGCATAGTCCTCAACGTTTGGTGTTGTTGTGACGCCATTCCCAGTCCATCACACTTCCTGTAAGACAGTATTATCTGCCTTGTAATTCTCTAATACATCCGCGAGCGCGAATACTGCACCTTCTCTATAGAATGTGCGAACATTGCAGGTGCAGATCCGAAAATCATGGTCCTATTCTTGTTTGCGTGGGTCGTCAACGTTAGGCGAGTTTGTTCTTTCTGTTCCTTTCTTTCTCAGAGTGATTCTCATAGTTCTCCCAGGACGGGTTACGCCAGCCTAACAACCGCATGGGTTTTGTGGGATCGCACATGTATCCGTCGTTTTCGCGAACCGCTTGCTCCAAGATCTAACGCTCGCCTCCAGCTGTCCCTAACCTAGGAAAAGATGCTGATGTTGGTCATTGGTTATTTGAAGACGCCAATAACTCGCCTTGTAACTCGAGCATCATTGACACTCAGTTTTTATAAAAGCAAGTGCCACCTGACTCCGAACGAAAAACCAGATATATATATGTATATATATATATATATATATATATATATATATATATATATATATATATATATATATATATATATATATATATATATATATATATATATATATATATATATATATATATATATATATATATATATATATATATATATATATATATATATATATATATATATATATATATATATATATATATGTAAATCGAATGTTTTCAGCCCATTTTTTCGTTCAAATGGTTGTTTCGACGACATTTGTATGTTTTGAGCCCAGGGTTTACATTTTTCCTCTGCCAACGGTATGTTTTGACGACATAACCACGTCTGGCAAATTTTTTATTTCTAGCGTTGCCACTTTTATATAACTTCAGCGGCGTTAATTTCATTTTTATTCACCAACATTGTACTCCTATGTCACAACAGCTTACTGAGTACTACATTCCTACTTTTTACCCAAAGACACATCAACCATTCATCAACTCGTGAACTCTCTATAAGTTTTCACAACATTAGACGATGTTTATCACGACAAGAGTGCATTTATGATCTTTAATCTTTATAGGGCGGTGAAGCACCATCCTATACCATTATGAACAAGTAAAAGCGTGCTATGTTCGGCCGGGCCGAATCTTATATACCCTCCACCGTGGATCGCATTTGTCGAGTTCTTTTCCCGGCATCTCTTCTTAGGCAAAAAAGGATATAAGAAAAGAGTTGCTCTACTATTAAAACGATATCAAGATATGGTCCGGTTCGGACCACAATTAAATTATATGATGGAGACCTGTGTAAAATTTCAGCCAATTCGTATAAGAATTGCGCCCATTGGGGCTCACGAAGTAAAATAGAGAGAACGATATATATGGGATCTGTATCGGGCTATAGACCGATTCAGACCATAATAAACACGTTTGTTGATGGTCATGAGAGGATCCGTCGTACAAAATTTCAGGCATATCGGATAATAATTGCGACCTCTAAGGGTCAAGAAGTCAAGATCCCAGATCGGTTTATATGGCAGCCATATCAGGTTATGAACCGACTTGTACTTTATTTGACACAGTTGTTGAAAGTAAAAATAAAATACATCATGCAAAATTTCAGCCAAATCGGATAGGAATTGCGCCCTCTAAAAGCTCAAGAAGTCAAATCCCCAGATCTGTTTATATGACAGCTATATCAGGTTATGGACCGATTTGAACCATACTTGGCACAGTTGTTGGATATCATAACAAAATACTTCGTGCAAAAATTCATTCAAATCGGATAAGAATTGTGCCCTCTAGAGGCTCAAGAAGTCAAGACCCAAGATCGGTTTATATGGCAGCTATATCAGGTTATGAACCGATTTGAACCATACTTGGCACAGTTGTTGGGTATCATAACAAAACACGTCGTGCAAAATTTCATTTTGATCGGATAAGAATTGCGCACGCTAGAGGCTCAAGAAGTCAAGACCCAAGATCGGTTTATATGGCAGCTATATCAGGTTATGGACCGATTTGAACTATACTTGGCGCAGTTGTTGGATATCATAACAAAATACGTCTTGCAAAATTTCATTCCAATCGGATAAGAATTGCGCACTCTAGAGGCTCAAGAAGTCAAGACCCAAGATCGGTTTATATGGCAGCTATATCAGGTTATGAACCGATTTGAACCATACTTGGCACAATTGGTGGATATAATAACAAAACACGTCGTGCAAAATTTCATTCTGATCGGATAAGAATTGCGCACGCTAGAGGCTCAAGAAGTCAAGACCGAAGATCGGTTTATATGGCAGCTATATCAGGTTATGAACCGATTTGAACTATACTTGGCGCAGTTGTTGGATATCATAACAAAACACGTCGTGCAAAATTTCATTCTGATCGGATAAGAATTGCGCACTCTAGAGGATCAAGAAGTCAAGACCCAAGATCGGTTTATATGGCAGCTATATCAAAACATGGACCGATATGGCCCATTTACAATACCAACCGACCTACACTAATAAGAAGTATTTGTGCAAAATTTCAAGCGGCTAGCTTTACTCCTTCGGAAGTTAGCGTGCTTTCGACAGACAGACGGACGGACGGACGGACGGACAGACGGACGGACATGGCTAGATCGACATAAAATGTCACGACGATCAAGAATATATATACTTTATGGGGTCTCAGACGAATATTTCGAGTAGTTACAAACAGAATGACGAAATTAGTATATCCCCCATCTTATGGTGGAGGGTATAAAAACTGGTTTATGACTTCAATTGTCTAAACACCGCCGTTGCACCTGAGAACATTCATGCCGTGCGTGAACTGAAAATGCAAGATTGCCATGTGATACACCGTGAGAAAGAGGCATCCTTGGTCATTACTCCCACCAACATACATTCGCTATTGCATGAACACCTAGCCGTAAATAAGGTCTGTTCTTCTTGAAACCCGCACAATCTGACAATCGCTAAAAAAAGTCTGGTATTGAAAGGTTGAAAAATACGGTCGCGCTGCTTCAAAAGACGTTTAGTACCTACCTATACACCAAAATCCAACGAAAGTTGTTCGTGGTAGAAGCACTTCGAAGCAAATGGTTGTCTGATTCTGCGGCAAAACTGTCACACCACAGTATGTTTGCCTTAAGTCTTCGGGGAATTTTGAAAGACGTACAAGAGAAGACGAGTCATTTTTCACCATGACAACGTGATGTCTCACACATCGGCCCAAACCAGCGGCTTTTTGACTGGGTCATCCGCCATACAGCCCTGACTTCGCACAAATTATTTCTTTTTATTTCCACACGTTAAGGAAAAATGCGTGGTTAATGATTTTCGTTACAAGATGCTGTTGAAGCGTTTAATAACCATGTTTTGATAGTCTCTCAATCGGAGTGAAAAAAGTGCTTCGACAATTGGTTTGACCGCATGCAAAATGTATAAATCATACTGGAGAATACTTTGGAAAACAATAAAACCCTTTTTGATGATAAATATTTGCATTTTCATCAGGCCAGAAATATATATTGCAGTCTATGAATGTAGGAAGTCACAACAGAACATCAATTCTGTATGTATTGACAGGCAGTTCGAAAAAGAATTGCGCCCTCCAGGTTATTACAAAGGCAATTTGAGCAATTAGTTAATATGGGGGCTTATCAAGTTAATGACCAATTCAGACCATACTTGGCATGTATAGGTAGGTACTAAGTCACTGTGAAAATCAAAGCAATGACACGAAATTTATTTCAAAAGGAATTAAGGTATTATATTGGTTTATCTGAGTGTTATATTACTTAACTCTAACCGAAACAAAATATTAATTTCTCCGATTTGTGGTTAATTTTTTTCTTCCTTAACTCAACAGTAAACCTAAGTTTTAGCTATATAAAGTAAGATGCTGTAAATTTGGTTCCTTTCTCTCGTACTGAGTTTAAAATAAGATCATATGATCCAAGTTTGAAACTCAAACTCGTAAGCTATTGGTGCAAAAGGAATAATATGTTTTAAGTCGCAAGTTTTTGTATATTTAATACGAAAATGACGTACTTGATTGAGTGCAAATAATGCCATACCATACTAAAAATGTATTATTCTACAAAATGGGGTTTTTCCCACAAATTTTATGACCGTATTTCCACTTTGTAGCACTTAACTATTAGTTTTTCTAAAAAAATTTTCGATCATTTATTTCAGATTGCCGTAGTGCAGCTGTGTGTTAAATGTCAGCCAAATGCCAAAGCAATAAATGTGCGTTCGAACTTCAAAAAATCGCTTTGTTACTCTTTATTATTTAGATATAAGGTTAAAGTAAACCTAAATATACAATTTCAAAGATCTAGTTTACTCCGTAAAGAAAGCGCCAAGAGTACGTTCCCTACCACTTATGGCATGCATATTTATATTATATTTTGTGCTTTCTTTTATATTTCATACTCCTATCTCCCTCATATCACTGTTGGCAAAGTAGAGCTTTTTATACCCTCCACCATAAGATGGGGGGTATACTAATTTCGTCATTCTGTTTGTAACTACTCGAAATATTCGTCTGAGACCCCATAAAGTATATATATTCTTGATCGTCGTGAAATTTTGTGTCGATCTAGCCATGTCCGTCCGTCTGTCCGTCCGTCCGTCCGTCCGTCTGTCTGTCGAAAGCACGCTAACTTCCGAAGGAGTAAAGCTAGCCGCTTGAAATTTTGCACAAATACTTTTTATTAGTGTAGGTCGGTTGGTATTGTAAATGGGCCATAGCGGTCCATGTTTTGATATAGCTGCCATATAAACCGATCTTGGGTCTTGACTTCTTGAGCCTCTAGAGTGCGCAATTCTTATCCGATTGGGATGAAATTTTGCACGATATGTTTTGTTATGATATCCAGCAACTGTGCTAAGTATGGTTTAAATCGGTCCATAACCTGATATAGCTGCCATATAAACCGATCTTGGGTCTTGACTTCTTGAGCCTCTAGAGTGCGCAATTCTTATCCGATTGGAATGAAATTTTGCACGACGTGTTTCGTTATTATATCCAACAATTGTGCCAAGTATGTTTCAAATCGGTCCATAACCTGATATAGCTGCCATATAAACCGATCTGGGGTCTTGACTTCTTGAACCTCTAGAGTGCGCAATTCCTATCCGATTGGAATGAAATTTTGCACGACGTGTTTTGTTATGATATCCAACAACTGTGCGAAGTATGGTTCAAATCGGTTCATAACCTTATATAGCTGTCATATAAACTGATCTTGGGCCTTGACTTCTTGAGCCTCTAGAGTGCGCAATTCTTACCCAATTGGGATGAAATTTTGCACGAAGTGTTTTGTTATGATATCCAACAACTGTGCCAAATATTGTTCACATCGGTTCATAACCTGATATACCTGCTATATAAACCGATCTTGAGTCTTGACTTCTTCAGCCTCTAGAGTGCGCAATTCTTCTCCGATTTGAATGAAATTTTGCACGACGTGTTTTGCTATGATATCCAATAACTGTACCAAGTATGGTTCACATCGGTCCATAACCTGATACAGCTGCCATATAAACCGATCTTGGGTCTTGACTTCTTGAGTCTCTAGAGTGCGCAATTCTTATCCGATTGGAATGAAATTTTGCACTACGTGTTTCGTTATGATATCCAATAACTGTGCCAAGTGTGGTTCAAATCGGTCCATAACCTGATATAGCTGCCATATAAACCGATATTGGGTCTTGACTTCTTGAGCCTCTAGAGGGCGCAATTCTCATCCGACTAGACTGAAATTTTGCACATAGTGTTTTAGAATCACTTCTAAAAACTGTGCTAAGTATGGTTTAATTCGGGCCATTACCTGGTATACCTGTCATATAAACCGATCTTGGGTCTTGACTTCTTGGGGCTCTAGAGGCTCTAGAGTGCGCAATTCTTATCCGATTAGAATGAAATTTTGCACCACGTGTTTTGTTATGATATCCAAGAACTGTGCCAAGTATGGGTCAAATCGGTCCATAACCTGATGTAGCTGCCATATAAACCGATCTTGGGTTTTGACTTCTTGGGCCTCTAGAGAGCGCAATTCTTATCCGATTTGCCTGAAATTTTGTACGACGGATTCTCTCATGACCATCAACATACGTGTTTATTATGGTCTGAATCGGTCTATAGCCCGATACAGCTCCTATATAAATCGATCTCTCTATTTTACTTTTTGAGCCCCCAAAGGGCGCAATTCTTATTCGAATTGGCTGACATTTTACACAGGTCTCCAACATATAATTTAATTGTTGTCTAAACCGGATCATATCTTGATATCGCTTTAATAGCAGATTTTTCTTTCTTTCTTTTCTTATATAATTTTTTGCCTAAGAAGGATGCCGGGAAAAGAACTGACAAATGCGCTCCATGGTGGAGGGTATATAAGATTCGGCCAGGCCGAACTTAGCACGCTTTTACTTGTTCTGCTTAAGGTTGGTACTGCGTTCGCTTTTCTTTGGTGTAATCTTGTTTTAAAAGAGGAAATCATGAATGAAAATGGTAATTTGTCAAAAGTTTTTCTGGTTTTCTCTGTAAGTAAATATGTCTATAAATGGAAATACCTTATATTACAATATAAAGCTAGAGTCTAATATAAAAGGTAGCGAAAAATTGCTACAAAAGGTGAAAATAGTACCGGCCTTTACTTACCAACGTTTTCGTTGAAAAAAAAGTCGTTTAGATTGGCTCGATGTAAAGACAGACATCGAAATATGTGCCAAATTTCAGAATTCGACTCTTTCCGTTTGCTCTGGATGATTACCTGTGTTGAACTTATTGAGACCAATAAACGTCATCAAAACATATTGTACAGGTCCCTATTACAGATGGATGTTTGAAAATCATAATTTTGTTATTGTTTTGTTTTTGGAGATTTTCATTTAAATACGGCTTTTATTTACAGTTGCAACTTCTTTTGATAAGTTTCAAAACAAAGTCTTAAACGAATCATTTGTTTTACAACAGATTATGTCGACAGGAAATCTGCACAAGAAGTTTTGTACGGCCACTCAAACATGTGCGAATTCCGAAACCCCATTTTATGATGTCGTAGTGTATCTGTCAATAAAACTTCAGAGTTGTAGCACCCTCCATAATAATGCGCCAAATAGTACCAAGTGTAGTAATAATATATACGTGTTTCTTAACACCAATGTGAGTAAGGTTTGTCGTACTACTATACATACATATATATTTTTTTTACCTAAATGTTCGAATTTGTAACTCAACAAGGCGGTCATAGTGCGGATGTGTGTAGTTTCAGAGCTCCAGCTCCAATGCTAGAGAATATAGGACCAAATGCACGTTTCTCCCATCTGTGGTTCGATTTTTTAAAAATGTTTGATCCTTATATACACTCATAAAAATTTTTTAGTAAAAACAGGAACAATTTTTGCTGTAATAGCAGAAAATCTGCTTAGAATGGGACAGTTGTAACCTTTTTTTGAATTTTCTGCTGTTTTCACATCGCAAAAAGTTTAAAATAGACAAAAAATTTCGTGAGTGCTTCAAAAACTTGTACATTACATCGTATCTTTTTATTTTAAAGGTATTTAGCGAAATTCTTCTTTCAATTTTCCACAAGTGGATAATTTTTAACGATTTCGAATAACAGGAGACAAAATATATACTAAAATTAGTTGCTTTATGCTTTTGAACAAAAAATTTACGCTTAAAAATTGCAAAAACAAACATTAATGTAAAGCAACTACCATTAAGAAATTGAAAAATTTGAAACGGTTTCCTTCAAAGGTTAAAAATACTAATTTTGAATCAGCAGACAATGTTTGCTAATATCACCAAATTTCAGCAAAATCAGATAAAAAATGTGGCTTTTGTGGGCCTAAGACCCTAAATCGGAGGATCGGTCTATATGGCAGCTATATCCAAATCTGGACCGATCTAGGCAAAATTGACGAAGGATGTCGAAGGGCCTAACAAAACTCACTGTCCCAAATTTCAGCAAAATCGGATAATAAATGTGGCTTTTATGGGCCTAAGACCCTAAATCGGAGGATCGGTCTATATGGCAACTATATCCAAATCTGGACCGATCTAGGCCAAATTGACGAAGGACGTCGAAGGGCCTAACAAAACTCACTGTCCCAAATTTCAGCAAAATTGGATAATAAATGTGGCTTTTATGGGCCTAAGACCCTAAATCGGAGGATCGGTCTATATGGCAGCTATATCCAAATCTGCACCGATCTGGTCAAAATTGACGAAGGATGTCGAAGGGGCCAACAAAACCCACTGTCTCGAATTTCAGCAAAATCGGATAATAAATGTGGCTTTTATGGGCCTAAGACCCTAAATCGGCCGATCGGTCTATATGGCAGCTATATCCAAATCTGACGAAGGATGACGAAGGGCCTAACAAAACTCACTGTCCCAAATTTCAGCAAAATCGGATAATAAATGTGGCTTTTATGGGCCTTAAACCCTAAATCGGCGGATCGGTCTATATGGGGGCTATATCAAGATATAGTCCGATATAGCCCATCTTCGAACTTAACCGCTTATGGACAAAAAAAGAATCTGTGCAAAATTTTAGCTCAATATCTCTTTTTTTGAAGACTGTCGTGTGATTGCAACAGACAGACGAATGTACATGGCTAGATCGTCTTAGATTTTTTCGCTGATCTAGAATATATATACTTTGTAGGGTCGGAAATGGATATATCGATGTGTTGCAAACGGAATGACAAAATGAATATACCCTCATCCTTCGGTGATAGGTATAAAAAGCAAAAATGTTTGCTGAAATAACAGAAAATAGAACAGCAGTAATTGCTTGCTAAAATAGGAAACAGTTACTGCTGTTGTCAGATAAAAAGTTGATTGCTGCCTAAATATATTAAAAATTTTTATATTAAGTCTTATCTTTTTATTATAAGGGTATTCGGGCGTAAATTTTTTCTACTTTTCAACAATTGTATAACTTTTTTACGCTTCCAAATGACAGCTGATAAAATATATTCTAATGTTTTATTTATGCTTTTTAACAAAAAATGTACTACTAAAATTTCCTAAAATGTATATTACGTGTAATGTTGTTGTAGCAGTTTGTTATACACCGAGGCGGCAGCCTTTGTTGATGTCAATCGGGTCAATCCGGTACTTACAAACGACTGCCATGGGATTGTTTGTTGTTTTACGTCTAATATATGGTAAATGATCTAATGTCAGTTTAGAAGTTAAAAAATTTTAAACACTTTGGTATGTTTTTTTTCTATCATTTTTCATTTGCACCAACTTTTTATTATCTGAGAATCGCAGAAATTGTTTGCTGTTTCAGCAAAAAATTATTGCTGTCCCATTTTTAGCAGCTTTGCTGTTATTACAGCAAATATCGTCGCTTATTTTACTAACAAATTTCTATGAGTGTTGTATTAACGATAATTCCCAAAATTATTGGTGGTATATTTTTCATAATCGATATATATTTTTGCGAAAAGATTCATTTTTATGGTAATAACAAATTTCATATACCATGTTAATTGCCAAGTACCTATTTGTGCTATGCACTAATCAGATAGTCTGTCGCAAGACGATTTTGTGTATAGAGATTTAGCTTACCATAGACCTAAATGGTTTTATTATTTTCGAAGGACATCCATTTAATAAACATTACAAGGTAAAACTTTCATTTTCAAGTTTTTTGCCTGTTAGGGCAAGATCATAAAATTTTACAATTTTTAAAAATTGTAGGCAATAAAACTTTTTTATTGCTTAATTCTTAATCCTAAACTAATTAATTTTTTACTTATTTATATATTAATAATAACATATTTTATATATTGCAATCTTGCTGTAAATATATTTTAAAAATGGGAAGAAAGTTTTTTTAACACATGTAATTTTATTTATTGAACCTATCAACCACCGTTGATAGATTCAATTGGGCCAAATTGACGATGGATGTCAAGGGGCCTAACACAAACCACTGTCCCAAATTTCAGCAAAATCGGATAATAAATGTGGCTTTTATGGGCCTAAGACCCTTAATCGGAGGATCAGTCTATGTGGCACCTATATAATCTGGACCGATCTAGGGCAAATTGACGAAGGATGTCGAAGGGCCTAACACAATTCACTGTCCCTAATTTTAGCAAAATCGGATAATAAATGTGGCTTTTATGGGCCTAAGACCCTAAATCGGAGGATCGGTCTATGGCAGCTATATCCAAATCTGGACCGATCTAAGCCAAATTTACGAAGGAGGCCTAACACAACTCACTGTCCCAAATTTCAGCAAAACAACTGCAGTGGTTTGAAAACCCCGTTTTTGAATTAACACTGTCAAATTCCCGTCAGTATAGCGTAGTCCGTTAAAACCAAAAAAAAAATATAATAAGCAGAAATAATTTTGACTAGTTTCTTTGAACATTTTAAGAATTCAAAAAATTTATTGGCGCAATCACATAACAAAACAAAAAAATCCAAAACAAAAAACGATTAATTAAATTTTAGTAAATGAAGCAATAGTTTTTTAAATAAAACCAATTAAGAAATAAATTAATATTCGAAATTCACTCATTAGGCCTTGTCCCTATAAGGCTTTTTTTGATTATCAATAAAAGATTTTATTTGCTGAGGGGTTCTTCCCTCCAAAATATTGTATTTTTTTTTTAATTTGAGGCATTCTAATACGGTAGGAAGTTTTTTTATTCTTCCAAGATCTCCCAGCTCGTTGCGCAGCACTTCTTTCTCCATTGGTGTCCATCTCCGACGTTTCGTTTTTCCATAGGGAGAAGCTAAAAATTTAAAAATTTATTAAAATATCGATAAAATATTTAAAATATTTTTCTGAAAAGATTTTTTGAAAGGCAATCTTAATACTAAGTTATAAGTTGGTGACAGAAAAATGTTAAAACTTACTACTTCTTCTCTTCTTCTTTGGCATGTAATCTGGATCTCCATTTTGATCTTCCACGGTAGAGGTGATGATATTTTGATCGCCAATTACTGCTGCATCATACCCATTGCTCTGGTCGTCTAAGTCAACTCTATCACCGACATTGCCTCCATTACCAAGATCCACTTCGTTACCTCCATTACCTTGGTTGCCAACGTTACCTCTACTATCTTCATCACCAACGTTACCTCCTTCACATTCGTCGTCTGCGGCATCTTCATCGCTTTCATTGTCGTTAACGCCATTATCACTAATACCAATTGCTGCCATAAGAATTTGGGACACGCAATTTACTTCAGCTTCTGGAATTGTTGCTCGGTAAACGTTTTTGTGGATATCTTTATGATGTCCCAAAAAGTTGGCTAATTTATCAATAGAGGCCTCTTCTGCATTAATCATTGACATATAAGTGGCTATGTGTTTACGCAATTTAGTTCCACGCAGACTTTCCGGAATTTCTGCACCGCATTCAGTGGAAAACTGTCTAATCAAATGACATGCACGAAAGTATTGGTTGGATGTTTTGGAAGCTACCGGGTTTGCGAATATAAAAGGGTTTTTAATAGTTATCCCTGCTTTTTTGCGGTATTCTAAAATTTTATCAATTGCTTTAACTGTTAAAGGACAAAGAAGCACAGGTACAGTGCGGCCTAGTTTGCCTCTTAGGTTAATCCTAGCATATTGTCTTGCAAAAAATATTGCTTCATTAGATAAATTGCTCAGCAGCTCCTTCTCCATTCTGTTTGTTATAATTTCTTTGTTGGTATAGTTAGCAATTTGGATGCGCTCAAGTTCTCCAGCCCTTCTTCTGTTAAAGATTTGTATGAGCACTAAAGTACATTTATTCAATTCGATGTAACTGTCCATATCAAAGCTTGTCAATTTCGAAATATATTCGGCCACTAAGTTTTTAAGATAAAAGTACAATTTCTTAATATCTTCTTTTGTTGGCAGGACAACTTTTTTTATCCGCTTTTGGTTGCTCTGGTCTTCAAGGGCTTTTCTATTTATAACCGTAGGTACTTCTTCTTCCCACAGTAAGATAAAATCACGGACAGTTTTCTTTTTATCTTCTTCCGCTAGATCTTTAACATATTCCGCTTGCAATGTATATGCACATTTTTTTATTAAAGACGAAAGTATTATCGCCACTTGTGGATGATCATACCATTGCCGTTCCTCATTCCAACTGGCTACTTTTTTTATAGCCTCTATGCACATATCATGTTTTTGGGGCCTAAAGACGTCTTTTAATTCGGTAATTTCATGATCTAAAGCCATAGCCTGAAGTTTAAACCTGCCTAAATACCGCAAATGAGCACGAATCATTTCGTAATTGTGGGGGGACGTGTACTTCTCGGCCATCCTCCTACCATATTTTATTATGAGTTCATCAAACCTGATGGAATCGGTTACAACGTCGTCATTGAGAACTGGCAAAATCTTCGTTCTTAGGACTGGACTGGCCGCTGGATGGTAAAATTGAGTTAGTGCTTTACCCGCTGCTATAGTTAACTTATTTTTTCTAGCCCTATTGACTTTATGGCAGTTATACCGGTGTTGTCGAAAACTCATTTTGGAATAGAAGCCCTTACAAGTGCAACAACAAGTCAAATCAGTGGCACTTTTCGCAAACTTCTTTTGTGGATTTCTTGGTAAAATTAAAATGCCAGTGTTTGCAGTTTTGTTAGTATTATGAATAAAATCACCTTCTTTCCGCAATTTTGCCAAAATTTTCATACGCTCATCACTCTTTGCCGGCAACCTGCTCGCAGTTTTTACTTCTCTCTCAGCCTTATGTTTCAAAAGCAAATGCCTTCCAATCTGAGTCTGCAATGAACCGCAAAATTTGCAATAATGCCTTTTCTTGACTTTGCCTTTGAGAGGGACTGTAACCAAATTTATATTAAGAGGATCCTCTATAATTGTTAGGCTTTGTTCAAAAGTAGAGCATAAGCTGGTGTCCGGAACATACTGTGAATTAGACGTATTCTCGCGGTTCAATGAACTATCAATGTTGGATTCGCATTTCGAAGTATCTGCGGTAATTGTGCTAACATCCAAGTCACACTTATCCTGAGAAACTCCTTCGCAATGGGTCGAGTTTAAAATTGTTTTGTAGGTGGACGTCGATTTTATTGGATGTAACTGAGTCGGTGATACATTAGAAACGGGACAAAATAATTCTACTTCCGGACTATCCTCTTTAGTAGATAAATCATATTGGTTTATTAAACATTCAATGGTGGTATTGCCTTGCGTAGTATTTGCAGAAACCAAGCTAAGATCCAAATCAGATTTGTCCTTAGAAACCCATTTATTTAAAAGTGTCGAGCTTAAGTCTATATTGGAGGAGGGCTTTGATGGTTTTAGAGGTAAGTGGCTTTCTGGCGTTGGTGATGAAATAAGAACTAGAGGATCCTCCCCATTTTTCAAATACTTCTCACTAAAACAACATAATGTGACATCCTCAGGAAACTCTAAGTTAGTTGTAGGTAAATCATCTTGGTTTAATGAATATTCCATTTTTGTAATACTAGCAGCAATCTTGCCGACATTCCGATTAGATTTGTCCTGGTAAACCCCTTAAAAAAAAGCGTCGAGTTTGAAATTATATTGAAGGTAAACAGTGTCATTGGAGATAACTGACATACATATCTAGATAATCATAAATAACTTGCAACTAATACAAGAAATTCGATTGTACTGTTTTAACTGGATTTAACTGAACAGTCTCTTATTATTTCTTGTATTGATATTCTCTTATCAATACAAGAAACTTTATTGTATTGATTATTATAATCAAATTTGCTGAAAAATTTCTTTAAAATAGCCTTGAGTTTGTGGTCCAAATCCACTTTAGGCATAGTTTACTATTTTCTATCTCGAATTCCCAAAATTCAAGAGATTAAATGACAGCTATACACAAATATATGTATATAAGGGGTTATTTCTTAGAGCTATAGGAAAGCTTTTCAAAAAGAAAACACATAAAATTCAGAAAAATGCATGAAATTTTTATTTGAATCGATAGTACTTGGCCATTTATTTAAATGTTCGAAGATTGTTTTATGCAAATGTTGACCGTGACTGCGTCTCAAATGGTCCATCCGCTTAATCCAATTTTGACATACTCTTTCCAATATTTCTGCCGGTATATCACGAATAAATGCTTCAATTTTGTCTTCCAATGCGCCAATTGAAGCGGGCTTGTCTGTTAGACATGAGGTTTAACATAGCCCCGCAAAAAATAGTCTAAAGGCGTTAAATCGCACGATCTAGCTGGCCATTTGACTGAACCCGAATGTAAAATAAATTGTTCACCGAACTCGCCACACACTAAGTTCATTCCTACCCGTGCTGTTGCCGTTTTGTTGAAACCACATGTCATGCAAGTTAAGCTCTTACATTTTGGGCAAAAAAAAGTTGGATATCACCTCACGATAGCGCTCACCATTTACAGTTACATTACGATTCGCATCATCTTTGAAGAAGTACGGTCTAATGATGCCACCAGTCCATAAACCGCACCAAACTGTGACTTTGCTGGTTGCATTGGTAGCTCTTGCAATGCTTCTGGCAGATCTTTACTCCAAAATTTGCGCATGAACATTCCATTAAAGAACTGGAGCAAACTTCTCACAAATCAATGAGTGATGTCCGATTCAATTTTAAGCTCAATGATAAGGGACCTCCTTTTTATAGCCGAGTCCGAAAAGCGTGTCGCAAAGCGACACATCTTTGCGGAGAAGTTTTTACATGGCAAGGTACCTCACAAATGTCGCCAGCATTAGGAGGGGATAACCACCGCTGAAAAATATTCTGTTGTTCTCGCCAGGATTCGAACCCAGGCGTTCAGTGTCATAGGGGGACATGCTAACCTCTGCGCTACTCTAAAATCGACAATTCTGTTTATTTATGTATCCATTGATATACTGACTGCGACATTTTCTTCAGTTCGCACTCTATATAAGCGTGTTGTTGGCTTAGAGTCCAACAATGTAAATTTGGTGCGAAATGGAAGAAGCTCGCGACTAACTATTTAACAGACGATTCATCATTAAATTATGGACCAAATTGGCATTTAAGGATCTCATGTAATGCTTTTATGGGCCTAAGACCCTAAAATTGAAGAATCGGTCTATATGGCAGCTATATCCAAATCTGAACCGATCTGAGCCATATTGACGGACGATGTCGAAGGGCCTAACTCAACTCACTGTCCCGAATTTCAGCAAAATCCGATAATAAATGTGGCTTTTATGGGCCTAAGACTCTAAATCGGAGGGTCGGTCTATATGACAGCTATATCAAAATCTAAACCGATCTGAGCCGTATTGACGGAAGATGTCAAAGGGTCTAAGACAACTCACTGTCCCGAATTTCAGCAAAATCGGATAATAAATGTGGCTTTTATGGGCCTAAGACCCTAAATTGGAGGATCGGTCTATATGGCAGCTATATCCAAATCTAGACCGATCTGGGCCTAATTGACGGAGGATGTCGAAAGGCCTAACACAACTCACTGTCCCAAATTTCAGCAAAATCGGATAATAAATGTGGCCTTTATTGGCCTAAGACCCTAAATCGGCGGATCGGTCTATATGGGGGCTATATCAAGATATAGTCCGATATAGCACATCTTCGAACTTAACCTGCTTATGGACAAAAAAAGAACCTGTGCAAAATTTTAGCTCAATATCTCTATTTTTTGAAGACTGTAGCATGATTTCAACAGACAGACGGACGGACATGTCCAGATCGTCTTGGATTTTTACGCTGATCAAGAATATATATACTTTCCCCCATCTTGATCCCATCTATAACTTATTTGTGACGGATGTCGTGTTAATAATTCAACTCACTGTACCAAATTTTAGCAAATTTAAATATTAAATTCTTTTAATAAATTTAAATTCTCTTTTTCGTTAATTAATTTACTACTCATTGCAGCAATTCATATTCTTAATACTAAACAAATTGCGTGACCAAATAATTAAAATCCTTGGGTATTGGTACCAAATTCTTGTTATTCCATCCATATTTATTTATTCCATATATATCGCCATTTGTCAATGCATTGTTGAGATAATGTCGTAATTGTTTTAGAATTATACACATTTAAAAGTTATTGAATCAATTTTGGAATATTAGAATAGAAAACCGAAATGTCTTTAAAAGTTGTCAATTGTGTATCAAATTTTATATTGAAGTTCTTTCCAATGCTATATATGTATGTGTCATTAACACAAACATAAGAAAACCTAATCACATAATAGCTTTGAAAACGAAGTCATCAATTAGGAAAAATATAAATTTTTATACAAAGTCGACAGCTTTTAAAAAGGCATTCCGGTTTTCTTTAACAAATTTTTATAAGATCTAAAACATTTACGGCATTATCTCAACAAAGCATTTGGGGGAGTCGTACAGGCCGAACTCCCTTCTCTCACCAGCAGCAAAGAAGCTTGGGGCATTACTCCTCCCGAGCCTCGCAGGAGAATTTTCATTCACCGAGCATCAACAGGGATTTCGAAGACTGCATAGCACTACAACTGCTTTGCATGTCATCACCGCACACATTTGCCGTGGCTTCAGTCAGCCCAGGCCATGTTATAGGACGGTCCTCGTGACACAAGACCTATCAAAGGCATTCGACATGGTCAGCCACGCCAAACTATTTGAGTACATCGCCAATATGTCCCTCCAACCAGGCGTGAAACGCTGGATCACGAATTATCTGTATGGTCGCCAGACATTTGTGTAATTTAATGATAAGAAATCGAAGCCACTTAGAGTGAAACACGGAGTTTCCCAAGGCGGGGTTATATCTCCGGTACTTTTTAACCTCTAACTATCCTCCATTCCGCCCCCTCCAGACGGCATAGAGATCGTATTGTGGCATCAGGCCGCCACCCATTGTTGACATCTGCGATAGGTTGAACGTCTACCTCAACGAACTTGCCTCATATTTCGCTGCAAGAAATCTGAAGATATTTGCCACCAAATCTTCAGCCACATTGCTCACTACAAATACGCGTGGGGTGAATGCCGAGCTGACTGTGATAGTCGATGGAGAAATGATTCTGACCATCAAGTGCCCCAAAATACTTGGCGTCACATTTGACAGCTCTTACATAGTCGTGTTTCAGATAATATAAAAATTTTAAAATTATTAAATCAATTTTAGAATATTGGGATAAAAACCCAAAATGTATTTAAAAGTTGTCAATTATAAATCAAATTTTATATTGAAGTTCTTTCCAATGATATACATACATATATGTATATTATGTGTCATTAACACAAACATAAGTATCATAATAGCTTTGAAAAAATAGGCAAAATATACATTTTTATACAAAGTCGACAACTTTTAAAAAGACATTTCGGGTTTCCATTCCTATATACCGACATTGATTCAATAATTAAGAAATGTTTATAATATCTCAAACAAATCATTTACAAATATGGATATATTGAAATATGGAAGCATTAACAAGAATTTGGTAAAGGAACTCAAGGCTTTTAATAATTTGGTTTTTATAAAGAAGAATACGAGGACAGACAGAAAGACATAGGAACATTAATGGTGCCTTCAATAATGCAAAACCCGTTAATCAGAAGGACCTGCACACTTTCGGCATCAATACTATTGTAAAAAAGTTTATTAATAACTTATTTACTAAAAGACGTATTACGACTGGCTTAGGTTCTGTAGTTCTACAGAGACGGGCCAGTAGAAGGACACCTCATGGAGTTAATATTCACAACTTTTTTTAAATTATTTTGATAGTAGTGCCCAAATGAGGCATTCAGGGCAATGAGCCTCTCCCACATCCACATAAATCAACTTGTTTAGGGTATTTGGTTTCAAAATCATGTCATGAAGGTACATCGGATACAAAATAATAAATCCCAATTCGTACTCGACTCCTAAATACCTTTCATTTGAGTACCCTATTGTCCTAATCAGCCTGCATGCCCATTTGGTTTTTTGTTTGGGGTGATACGCCCTGATACTTGGTGCCATGTTTTGATATCATTTTCGTATTCTGTTCCCAAATACCGTGCACTTGAGACCTCTATCTGCCCCTTTTTCCGTTTGGTGGTTTGTTGGAGGGCAAATGGCAAATATGGATATATACAATAACAATAACAAGAATTTGGTAAATATACCCAAGGCTTTTAATTATTTGGTCACACAATTTGTGTTTGGGCAACACAATTTGGATTGTCCAATTATAGAAGACATTGACGAAAATGTCAACAGGATTACGACTGCACTGGTGGGGTCCTTCGCAGTGTCACATTCAGGAGCGTACTGAAAAGGCTCACAGATGTTGAGCAATATGTAGGCTCGAAATGGGTCCTGAATCTGAAGATAGTCCACTGGCTCTACAGGAGCGTGATTAGACCAATATTTACTTACGCCTCAATAGTTTGGTGGACTTTTTTGGAGAAAAAGTGCAACATAGGGACCATACAACAGGTTCAAAGAAAATGTTGTCTTTGGATAGGCGGAGCGATGAGGACCACGCCCACTAGGGCACTGGAGACTATTCTAGATATCCGACTTATTGACATACACATGAGGCAACCACTGCGGCTATGACACTTAAGGCGATGGGAGAATGGATTGAGGATGGGAGCAGCTCATACCATCGCGGTATAATCGCGGGGACGATAGGAAACCTGGAAGGAAGGGGAGAGGTTTCCGATCGGATACCTGAGGTGAACTTTGAGGTCGAGTGCGACGCACTGCTGCCATGGGCACAGTCTTGGATTGACGGAACCCTAATATTGCCATCTGGAGGATCATGAGCTGGAGGACAGAGTGGGTCTGGGGGTTTACATTGAAAACCCAGGGACTAACATCTGTTTTAGACTGCCTGACCATAGTACGGTCCTGCAGGCGGAGATCCGTGCGATCACGGATGCGTGAAATGGTGTGGTGCTAACGCGAGGACATCGAGTGTGAACATCTTTACCGACTGTAAAATTGCCATAAGGGCAATAACAACCAGGACGGTAAGGTCACGAACAGTCTTGCAGTGTAAGAAGGAGATTAACGCCTTCTCTGAGAATGGCAAAATCCGCATCGTTAGGGTGCCGGGCCGTAACGGAAGGGAATGAAAGAGCAGATGATTTGGCGGTGAAGGCCAGAGGATTGTCGTCAATAAACTTGGTTAACCCGAAGCCTTTCGGGTCGACGCAGTCCGAGGGGGTGGGCGAGGCAGCCGCCTGACACTTGGTGCTAAATTTTGATACCATTTTCGTATTCTGTCCCCAAATACTGTGCACTTGAGTCCCATATCAGTCTACTTTTGCGTCTGGTGTTTTTTGGAGGGAAGAGGCGGCCCTTGTTTTGATATCAGATTCGTATTCTATTCCCATTTGCCATTCATTTGAGTCCCATATTGTAAATTGTGGGTAAATTTATGGCATCAATGTAGGTCATGGCTTTCCGTAAAAATAATATGTAGGGTGGGCATTGTTTATAATTAGTTTCCGTATGCATGCAGACGCAATTGAAAAGCGGTGGCACTACCCTTCCTTAGAACGCTGGACACTTTCCGTGTGGACTATTCCTCAGCTGCTGCTCCGTCATAGCAGACCTTTTTGTCAATATAGTTTACTACTCTTTCCAGCAATTAATATTCTTAATAAAACACAAATTGCTTGTCCAAATAATTCAAAACCCTTGGATTTTGGCACCAAATTCTTGTTATTCCATCCACATTTCCATATATATCCATATTTGTCAATGCATTGTTGAGACAATGTCGCAAAATTTTCAGATATTATAAAAATTTTACAATTATTGAATCATTTTTGGTATGTTGGAATAGAAACCCGAAATGTATTTAAAAGTTGTCAACTGTGTATCAAATTCTATATTGAAGTTCTCTGCAATGCTATGTATGACTAAATTTTTTTGTGGCATTAACACAAACATAAAAAACCTTATCACATAATAGCTTTGAAAACAAATTCATCAATTAGGAAAACATTAATTTTTATACAAAGTCGACAGCTTTTAAAAAAACATTTCGGGTTTCTATTCCAATATACCGACATTGCTTCAATAATTAAGAACTTTTTAGAATATCTGAAACATTTATGGCATTATCTCAACAAAGTATTTGCAAATATGGATATATTGAAATATGGAAGCAATAACAATAATTTGGTAAATGAACTCAAGGCTTTTACTTATTTGGTTACACAGTTTGTGTTTTATAAAGAATACTAATTTCTGGAAAGAGTAGAAAATTACATAATTATAAATATAGTCCTCCATATTGGAATTTTTGGAAAATGTGTTTTATTGAAAACATTATTCCGGGGGTCCTGGGTTTGATGGGAATCACAATGTGGTATCACAATGGACAAGAAATGTCTATGTGTGTGTGTTTAAAAAGACTGCCACTCAGACCTAACGTAACCAAGTTTAACCACGTCAAGTTCTAGCTCATAGTCATATTTATGGTAAAAAGTCTAAAAAGGTTGCTAGAAACATATCTTAGGGCCAATATCACAAGAGATAGCCTGTGTCGGCAACAACTTGTCTACATGTTGCATTGTGCGCATGTTATTACTTACCGGGTTTAACTCGAATTTTCTGTGATATGGCATTTTCTTTCTCCTTATTGTTGTTTTGTTTTGGCAAATTTCCTAAAAAATGTTAAATCTTTAATTTTTTTGTACACATTTGAAATAAAATTAAAGGAAACATATAATTACCATTTTTTTCTTCCCTTATTTTTCTATCCAATAGGGAACTATAATTATCTTTAAAAAAATTTATTGTTTTAATTAATTTATATAAATATATTTGGATACGCAAAGCGTATCCAAATATGGAAATTGACAACATTTGTAATACTTACTTGATTTACAAACAAGGAGACCAACATGCCCTTTTCCCTCATTCTTAAAGAGCACACTCCTAGTACCATTCCAGGAAATTTCCTTTGATTGGACAACAAAAAGATTTTTATTTGAGGTCCTTATTAGCGAATACATCTATAATTAAGTGAAATATTGGAATAAAATAAAGTTGAAACAAGTAGGGAAAGGCAAATGTAAATATCCTACACAACTTAGTTTATCGGATGAACGATATCTTATATATAACAAGTAAAAGCGTGATAAGTTCGGCCGGGCCGAATCTTATATACCCTCCACCATGGATTGCATTTGTCGAGTTGTTTTCCCGGCATCTCTTCTAAGGCTAAAAGGGATATAAGAAAAGAGTTGCTCTGCTATTAAAACGATATCAAGATATGGTCCGGTTCGGACCACAATTAAATTATATGTTGGAGACCTGTGTAAAATTTCAGCCAATTCGTATAAGAATTGCGCCCATTGGGGCTCACGAAGTAAAATAGAGAGAACGATTTATATGGGATCTGTATCGGGCTATAGACCGATGCAGACCATAATGAACACGTTTGTTGATGGTCATGAGAGGATCCATCGTACAAAATTTCAGGCATATCAAGAATTCAAGACCCTAGATCGGTTTATATGGCAGCTATATCAGGTTATGAACCGATTTGAACCATACTTGGCACAGTTGTTGGATATCATAGCAAAACACGACATGCAAAATTTCATCCCAATCGGATAAGAATTGGGCACTCTAGAGGCTCAAGAAGTCAAGACCCAAGATCGGTTTATATGGCAGCTATATCAGGTTATGGACCGATTTAAACCATACTTGACACAGTTGTTGGGTATCATAACAAAACACGTCGTGCAAAATTTCATTTCAATCGGATAAGAATTGCGCACTCTAGAGGCTCAAGAAGTCAAGACCCAAGATCGGTTTATATGGCAGCTATATCAGGTTATGGACCGATTTGAACTATACTTGGCACAGTTGTTAGATATCATAGCTAAACACGTCATGCAAAATTTCATCCCAATCGGATAAGAATTGCGCACTCTAGATGCTCAAGAAGTCAAGACCCAAGATCGGTTTATATGGCAGCTATATCAAAACATGGACCGATATGGCCCATTTACAATACCAACCGACCTACACTAATAAGAAGTATTTGTGCAAAATTTCAAGCGGCTAGCTTTACTCCTTCGGAAGTTAGCGTGCTTTCGACAGGCAGACGGACGGACGGACGGACAGACGGACGGACATGGCTAGATCGACATAAAATGTTACGACGATCAAGAATATATATACTTTATGGGGCCTCAGACGAATATTTTGAGTAGTTACAAACAGAATGACGAAATTAGTATACCCCCCCTCTTATGGTGGAGGGTATAAAAATCAATTTGTATTTGTTTGTGTGTTCCTTATAGACTCAGAAACAGCTGAACCGATTTTCTTACCCTAATTTTAAGAAACGCCAGATCTCGGAGATGGTTGGTGCGATTTAAGCGAAATTTTGTATGCTCTCATATAGTACCCTAAAAATAAAAATTTGGTGTCCAAATTTCGGATGGGGTAACTAGGGGGGCCGCCCCACCCTAAAACCTACCAAACATATATTTAGACCAATCACGACAATATGGGACTCAAATGAAAGGTATTTAGGATAAGAAAACGTATCTAATATCCATATGTCGGACCAAGTGCTAGGGGGACCAGCCCAACCCCCAAAACACCCCCAAATCGGACATATTTACCGACCATGGCAATATGGGACTCAAATGAAAGGTATTTGCGAGTAGAATACGAATCTGATATCCAAATGTGGGAACAAGTTTCTGGGGGTCCACCCCTTCCCCAAAACACCACCCAAACTGGTCTTATTTACTGACCATGGAAATATGGGGCTTAAATAAAAGGTATTTGAGTGTGGAAATAGAATCTGATATCCAAATATGAGACCAAGTGTTTGGGGGCCGCCTCTCCCCAAAGGGGACACATTTACGACCATAGCCACATTGGGCTCAAATGAAAAGTATTTGGGAGTAAAGCACAAATCTGATATCAATTTTCGGGAAAATTGTCTATATGATATCCAAATATGGGACCAAGTTTTTAGAGGGCCGCCTCTCCCCAAAAACATCACCCAAAGGGTACAAATTTACGACCATAGCCATATGGGGCTCAAATGAAATCACGAATATGATATTAATATTTCGGAAAACTGTCTATGGGGCCACCCCACCCCCACGACACCACCCAAATATCCGATGTATATTTTAAGGGCCAACTCACAGAGTGGCCGCCCATCCCCCAAAACACCCCCAAGTCGGAAATATGGGGCTCAAATTAAAGATATGTGGGAGTAGACCACGTATCTGATATCAATATTAGGGACCAACTGTCTAGGGGACGTCCCACCACCATAACAACCCCCAAATAGGACGTATTTGCTCACCAAGACAACTTGGGTCCTAAAGAGAGTGGAACTAAATATTTATATTGTAGTTTTTTGGGCCAATACCTTAAACCGGACATATTTGCTGACTTTTCCAATAAGGAGTTTCAATGAGATTTGAAAACGAATTTGATATCCAATTTTGAGGCCAATGGCAATATGAGGTTCAAATAAATGATATATAGATATATGAGAATAGAGAACGTTCCTAATATATTTTCCGGGCTTAGAGTTTGGGCGACCACCCCAATCCCCAAAACACCCCTAAATCGGGCATATTTACCGACCATGACAATGTGGGCCTAAATGAAAAGTATTGGGGGGTAGAGCAAGAATTGATGCCCACATTCGGGACCAATTTTTTATTTTTCTGGGCCATGTATCTGGGAGTACACCTTACAACCAAACTTGAATTCGTAGATCAATAAAGATCATATGGGATTCAGATAAAGGCACTTATATCTTTAAACTGTTAGTCAAGCGATATACTATTTTCGTAGCATGGTATTTCACTAAAAAATCTTTAATTGTCGAAAATAAATATTCCAAGGAAACTATTGTTCCATATAAAGTAAAAGAAGGCGCAGCACGGGTCAGCTAGTGTATATATATATATATATATATATACTTGAAACGATTTTAATGAAATTTTGACATTACATATTGGGCGACTAAAAGTTTTTTCTGTAATTCTTACATTTAGGTACTTAAAACTACCTTATAGCACAAAATGGCGTATCTTGCCCACAGCTATATCACGTTATAGTCCGATTCGGGGCTCAAGAAGCGAAATCGGGAGATCGGTTTATATGGGAGCTGTATCAAGCTATAGATCGATTCTGACCATATTGCACAAGTATGTTGAGGGCCTTGGGAGGAGCCGTTGTACAATTTGTACATTTGTGCCAAATCGGATGAGAATTGCGCTCTCTAGAGGCTCAAGAAGTCAAGACCCAAAATGGGTTTCTATGGCAGCTATATCAAAACATGGACCGATTTGAACCACACTTAGCACAGTTGTTGGAAGTAATATAGAAACACTATGTGCACAATATCAGTCAAATCGGAGGAGAGTGGCGCCCTCTAGAGGCTCAAGAAGCCAAGACCCAAGATCGGTTTATATGACAGCTATATCAGGTTATGGACCGATTAGGACCATACTACTTACAGTTGTTGGAAGTGATATCAAAACACTATGTGTCAAATCGGACAAGAATTGCGCCCTCTAGAGGCTAAAGAAGTCAAGGCCCAAGATCGGTTTATATGGCAGCTATATCAAAACGTGAACCGATTTGGCCCATTTACAATTCCAACCGACCTACACTAATAAAAAGTATTTCCGCAAAATTTCAAGCAGCTAGCTCTACTCCCTCAAAAGCGTGCTTTCGACAGACAGACGGACGTCTAGTTCGACTTAAAATGTCGCGACGATCAAGAATATATATACTTTATGGGGTCTTAGACGCATATTTCGAGGTGTTACAAACAGAATGACGAAATTAGTATACCCCCATCCTATGGTGGAGGGTATAAAAAGTAAAAGTTATACAGTAAACCGACGGAGACACTAATATGGAAGCTAGAACACTGAGGTTAGCTACATCTTAACATGATCCAATTTTGATGGAATTTTGCACACAAGCTAAGAAATCAAAGAATACATGTTGGACAAAATTTCTTCAAAATGCCGATGAACACACCTGTTGAGCCATCAAATAGAACATCTCTTGGAAAATGAAATTTCATCATCAAATGGATCTTTTAGGCACTTCAACTAAAACAAAAAAGGCTGATTTAATTTTAATTGATTTTACCAACGATAATGCCTAAAATATCCTTTTTGTGATGAGATTTCATGCCCATTTTCTTCATTATTATATTTTGAAGAAATTTTATGCATCTTGTAGTCTTTGATTTCTTAGTTTGTATGCAAAGTACTATTTTTTATATTGTGGCAAAAGTACTTACCTGACCGCTCCGTTCACACAAAATTTTCACTTCTAAATGTGTGTTTTAAACTGTACAATCCCGTTAGAATAAGATATGAAAGCTTATCAAATACGCGAATAAAGTAGTCGCTGTAATTGATACCCGCAACATAATTGCTGCTCTTTTAATGGTAACCTAAGACGTTGACGACTGACAAAAAATGATCTGTCATTATCAAGTATGTTACCGTTCCCAGCATGCGACCTATTAAAAAAATTAGATTTTACACAAAATATATTTTTACAAACAAATATGTCATACATTTTTATACCCTCCACCATAGGATGGGGGTATACTAATTTCGTCATTCTGTTTGTAACTCCTCGAAATATTCGTCTAATACCCCATAAAGTATATATATTCTTGATCGTCATGACATTTTATGTCGATCTAGCCATGTCCGTCTGTCTGTCGAAAGCCCGCTAACTTTCGAAGGAGTTAAGCTAGCCGTTTGAAATTTTGCGCAAATACTTTTTATTAATGTAGGTCGGTTGGGATTGTAAATGGGCTATAACGGTCCACGTTTTGATATAGCTACCATATAAACCTATCTTGGGTTCTGACTTCTTGAGTCTCTAGAGGGCGCATTTCTTTTTCGATTGGAATGAGATTTTGCACGACGTGTTTTGTTATGAAATCTAACCACTGGTTCAAATCGGTCAATAACCTGATATAGCTGCCATATAAACCGATCTTGGGTCTTGACTTCTTGAGCACAAGAGTAAGCACAATTCTTATCCCATTTGGCTGAAATTTGGCACAAGGAGTTTTATTATAGCTTCCAACAACTGCGCTGAGTATGGTTAAAATCGGTCCATAACTTGATATAACTGCCACTATAAACCGATCTGGCGTATTGACTTCTTGAGCCACTAGAGGACGCAATTATTATCCGATTTGGCTGAAATTTTGTATGATATGTTTCGCTATGACTTTCAACAAATTCGCTATGACTTTCAAATCGGTCCATAACCTGATATAGCTGCCATATAAACCGATCTGGGGTGTGGACTTCTTGAGCCACTACAGGGAGAAATTCTTATCCGATTTGGCTGAAATATTGCATGATGTGTTTTGTTATGACTTCCAACTTAAGAATGGTTCAAATCGGCCCCTAACCTGATATAGCTGCCATTTGTGCAAAATTTCAAGCGGCTAGCCTTACTCCTTCGGAAATTGGCGTACTTTCGACAGACAGACGGACGGAGATGACTAGATCGACATAAAATGTCGCAACGATCAAGAATATATATACTTTATGGGGTTTCGGACGAATATTTCGAGTAGTTACAAACAGAATGTCGAAATTGGTATACCCCCCATCCTATGGTGGAGGGTATAAAAATAGAAGCAAATTTGCATTTGCATTAATTTTTCGTGAAGTAATGATTTGTAAAGAAGGTTCCATGTACAAAACTTTATAAAATTCTGAAATAATTTATACAGATGTCTTTAAAATAACATAACTTACTCGCCGTGTCTTCCTCTTTTCCAAAGCAAGTCCTTAAATAACTTCATATTGCAACGTTCGTATTTGCAATATAATTGCTAGCAGTAACGGAAAATATTTTTAAAAAATATTCGATACGCAAATAATCATTATTTTCTGTCTTTTTTCTGTATTATTATGTGGCGCGCAAATCATGTTACTTTTGATTTTTGCCAACCGTCAAATTTGTCAGTGTTAGAAAAAATGGTTGATTGGCACAGCAAAATTAATTTTTTTCTCACCAATCTAAAAAACAACCCCCTACGTCATTTTTACATCTCATCATAGGAGATTGCTTTCATTCGACACACGCTCCAAATAGAGATTATATGGATAAAAAAGTAATTGTGTTTGGTATTCGTTGTATGATCTTAACGGGTACTTCCAACGTTGGAACTTTCGGTGCATATGGCTGGCAAATATAGGCTGATGTTATTTGGAAAATCATTGATGCTTACCTAAGTTCTAATGGACAGTTTGCACTTAAAGAAGGATTGTGGGGGAAAATATTTTAATGCTAGAATATTTGTGTATTAATACTTACACTTAACTATGCAATTGTTCTTTAGATTACGTTTATATTGTAAAATAAATTACCTCGATTTGAGCAAAATTTTATATGAAGATCAGCTCACATACAAGTGTACATGCGTACGAATGTACGTACATATCATATATTCACAAGTGTACATTCGTATATATGTACGTATATACCATACATATATATACCTCATTCGATAGATGCATTTCGTCGTATTTTCATCACACAATCAGCATGAAAATTAATATATTCTAGGTTTTAAAGACATCCAGCGAAAAGTGGATTTATTGGTTTATGGTAAAACATGCCAAACAACAAAAATTTTAGCATGCAATGCTGTAAAAGCCGTAAACAAGTTTGATTGATAATAAAACCCCATTTACACTGGTCATTTATTCGGGGTTAGCTGATTTTATAAAGAAAAATTAGATTGACGCAATAATACAAGTTTTAATGTTCAATATTTTGAAGTTTTCCAAATATAAATGATTTTTGCTTTACCAACACATTAAGCCTTGCTTTATTTGTTAATTTTTCTTTACTTTTTTCCATTTCATTATATTTTCTGAACAAACCCTGTCATCCTACATTTGTTAAGTAATGATTACACATTTCTGCTTAAACGGTACGACTGACACGTCAATGACGTGTAAACACGCCGTAAAACAAAGGTTTTACATACAAATGTTTTTTATGATTTTAATATTATAAACTCATTAAGCTGTTCTTTATTTTATTCCATTTCTTTATTTTTTAAAAAAAATCTTATCATCTTTTAAAGGTGTCATCACATTACATGTGATTGTCTTATGTCAAACAATACATTTTAAATTTTGTTATTGTTAAAGTTCCACACATAGTGTGATATGAAAATCACTTCTCTGAATAGCACTGTTTTTTTTTTGATTAGAGCGATGCTCTAAGAAATATAAAGAATTCTCCTCTTTTTTTGTAAGTTGATGAAAGCAACCCCAAATTAAATTGTTTTCACAACCTTAACAATTTGTAGTCATAAAAAATCTGATTTCTTCACATTTTAGGTTATGTCATACAAAAATAATGTACTAATGTGATAGCAAAAATGATGAATCGTATGTTAATCGGCATTTATGACATACATAAAGAAATACCGATGATACATAAAAAGTGGCATGCCAAAGGACAAGAATATGTAGTGTGATAGAGCCTTAAGTAAATTTCTGCTTACACGATACACACGATTGACATAATTATTTAAAAAATTAAAATGATTTAATTTTTCATATGGTCATCTATACGTTTGACACATACACATTTATTCTAAGTCTAGTATTGACTTCGACTTTTCACACGAAAAACTGTCAAAATGCACTATAAAAATATGGTGACGGAGATAATTCCAACACATTCCGTACAAGTGGCACTGAGTTCTATGAGCAAAATAGTAGCGACATGTCGCTGCATCAGGATAAATTTCGCACAATTTTAATTGCAAACGTAATTAAATGCTCACGAAATGGGCCGAATCAACTTTGCTTCAATACTGTTGTATTTGTTGTGTGTTGTTGTTTGACTTTTGCTTGTGTTCTGACAAAGAAAAGAGTCCGTCGGATTTCGAAATAATTTAATAGACATTTTCGGTGCGAATGAAGTCAGTACCAGGCTTTAGCCAAGATATATTCAATTACAGGTAGTGGCAGTTGCCCAACAACAAAATATTAAGTGCACTATCTGTCAAAATTAGTGATCAGTTCAACTATGGTACAATTAATTTAGTACAACTTAAATAAAAAAAAAAATTTACTCAGCTATTCGCATGACATCATCTTATTAGTGCATCCTGACTGCAACTCTGATTTTGAGTATGTTACTAGTTCGCGCCATTTTCCGTTGTTTGTGTGTAATAGTTATTGATTATAACACACACAAACAACCAAAATTCTTTGACAGATAGTCCACTTCGCGAGAAAAAATTTTACTCAGCTGTTTACGGTACACTATCTGGTAATTATGTCATAGGTTTAATCAATAAATTTATGATGATCACGCATCATGATGTACCGCGTAAATTGTTCAACTTACATTGTACATCAAATGTGTCTTCATCATGTAGGCTTGATAACACAGCTGTGATTTTTTCTAAAATCTTAAAAAGATGTACCATTTGATCCAATATTCCAACAAAACAGTGTTACAATGATCAAAATACAAATATCACATTTAAAGAAGATAAGTTGTAAAACAAAGTTCATTTCTAAAACCGCTTTGACATTTCAATTATCGGCATTTGCCACTCAAGGTAGTTTCGTATGGGGTAGTTTTTTGTTGTTATGATCAAGATATATTCATTTACAGGTAGTGGCTGTTGCTCAACAACAAAATATTCGTGCAACTTTGATTTTGAGTATGTTACTAGTTCGCGCCATTTTTCGTTGTGTATGTGTTATCGTTCTTAACTATAATACGCACACATACAACCATATCTCTTTGACAGCTGTTTACGGTACACTACCTGGTAATTATGTCATGGTTGTGCTAGTGACGCTACCACTCAATTGTACAATGGTGTTAAATAAAGCATTTCGCAAACATGATATACCACTTTCTTCTTTTCTCTACTTTACTTTGGTACTTTTTTCCGTGCACATCATGTCATTTAACAGCAAATTTGTCAATTAATGATTGGACAACATCTGTCAAGAAATCATTACATATTTCTGTTTAAACGTTACGTCGGCTGGCACGAATCATCGAACAAAATCACAATGAATGTGATTTTTTTCACATTTATATTCTTGTTCTCGCGTCGGAAGTATTGTTGAGCTTTGTACGTAAAATATTATCGCCATTAAAAAATATTTGTTAAATAAATAAATACAATGTTTTAATACAATATAAGAGCGTAAAAACCTCTTCAATTGCTTTAAAGCGATGGATATTGTAAAAATTCTAAAGATATTCTACATAAACAAGTAAAAGCGTGCTAAGTTCGGCCGGGCCGAATCTTATATACCCTCCACCATGGATCGCATTTGTCGAGTTCTTTTCCCGGCATCTCTTCTTAGGCAAAAAAAGGATATAGGAAAAGATTTGCTCTGCTATTAGAGCGATATCAAGATATGGCCCGGTTTGGACCACAATTAAATTATATGTTGGAGACCTGTGTAAAATGTCAGCCAATTCGAATAAGAATTGCGCCCTTTGTGGGCTCAAAAAGTAAAATAGAGAGATCGATTTATATGGGAGCTGTATCGGGCTATATACCAATTCAGACTATAATAAACACGTATGTTAATGGTCATGAGAGAATCCGTCGTACAAAATTTCAGGCAAATCGGATAATAATTGCGACCTCTAGAGGCTCAAGAAGTCAAGACCCAAGATCGGTTTATATGACAGCTATATAAGGTTATGGACCGATTTGAACCATACTTGGCACAGTTGTTGGATATCGTAACAAAATACGTCGTGCAAAATATCATTCCAATCGGATAAGAATTGCGCACTCTAGAGGCTCAAGAAGTCAAGACCCTAGATCGGTTTATATGGCAGCTATATGAGGTTATGAACCGATTTGAACCATACTTGGCACAGTTGTTGGATATAATAACAAAACACGTCGTGCAAAATTTCATTCCAATCGGATAAGAATTGCGCACTGTAGAGGCTCAAGAAGTCAAGACCCAAGTTCGGTTTATGTGGCAGATATATCAGGTTATGAACCGATTTGAACCATACTTGGCAGAGTTGTTGGATATCATAACAAAACACGTCGTGCAAAATTTCATTCCAATCGGATAAGAATTGCGCACTCTAGAGCCTCAAGAAGTCAAGAACCAAGATCGGTTTATATGGCAGCTATATCAGGTTATGAACCGATTTGAACCATACTTGGCACAGTTGTTGGATATCATAACAAAACACGTCGTGCAAAATTTCATCCCAATCGGATAAGAATTGCGCACTCTAGGGGGTCAAGAAGTCAAGATCCAAGATCGGTTTATATGGCAGCTATATCAGCTTATGAACCGATTTGAACCATACTTGGCACAGTTGTTGGATATCATAACAAAACACGTCGTGCAAAATTTCATTCCAATCGGATAAGAATTGCGCACTCTAGAGGGTCAAGAAGTCAAGACCCAAGATCGGTTTATATGGCAGCTATATCAGGTTATGAACCGATTTGAACCATACTTGGCACAGTTGTTGGATATCATAACAAAACACGTCGTGCAAAATTTCATCCCAATCGGATAAGAATTGCGCACTCTAGAGGCTCAAGAAGTCAAGACCCAAGATCGGTTTATATCGCAGCTATATCAAAACATGGACCGATATGGCCCATTTACAATACCAACCGACCTACACTAATAAGAAGTATTTGTGCAAAATTTCAAGCGGCTAGCTTTGCTCCTTCGGAAGTAAGCGTGCTTTCGACAGACAGACGGACGGACGGACGGACATGGCTAGATCGACATAAAATTTTACGACGATCAAGAATATATATACTTTATGGGGTCTCAGACGAATATTTCGAGTAGTTACAATCAGAATGATGAAATTAGTATACCCCCCATCTTATTGTGGAGGGTATAAAAACATGATAGTCTATTGTGTGGAAAATGACGCTGTGGTGGTACATTCATATGAAAACCACTTCTGGGAAGCAATGGATATGGAATCAATTGCTGAATATGTAGAATTGAGGTTGGTAATTATTAACATAAATAAACGAAACAAAATTAGATACAATGATTTTCAATGGTTTTTTTTTTGTTCATTAGGGGGTGGCATAATCAATAACGGGTTGGTATTAAAATCAATATCTTACTGGTGCTTAAACCAATAACATATTGTTATTAAAACTGACAATAGTTCTGTAATAAGGCTAGTACCAAACGTCACTAATTACTTTATGTTTCATCCACACCATCCGGTATTGTTTTTGTACCAAACGGTGTTGTTTTACTATCAATACCGTATGGTACTGAAATGAGAGCGTTTTATCAACTTTTCTGTGGTTGCATGTGATGCATAAACAATTATTTTCACCAATCCATTTATAATTTTCACGTATCATGATGTAACGTGTGAATTGGGCATAAGTTTCAATGGACTGTTCGAACTTAAAGGATTTCGAGAAAAAATTATTAGAAAATTTATGTATTTCACCACCACAAAGGCCACATAAGCAAGAAAATAGTATTAGAATGACAAAAATACAACAATAAAACACTTTTCAAAGAGAGAAATTATAAAATAAAGTCTATTTCTAAATGCAATATATCATTTGAATTTACTTCATCTGCCAATCAAGTGTTTGTTAGTTGTTAGAGATTTTTATTCTTGGGCAAGTGACCCTACCTTTTGAGGGCACCCATGGGCATATACACACATCCACATTATTTTCACCAATAAATTTATGATGATCACGCATCATGATTTATGTGTAAATTTGTATCTTTGTCGTATTTGTCATGTCTTTTTCATGTCTGCGTATTGACTGAACGGAATACATCGTTTCTCCTTTTTTCGGTACGTTTTTCCACACACATCTTGACATTTAGCAGATGTCCTCTAATGATTTCACATTTCTGTTCAAACGATGCTTTGGAACAATATTTGGAAGTCAACATAGTTTTGAATTTAAACCATGTTTCATAATCAAGTGCACTTGTCCAAAAATATTCATACATTACGAAAGCGTACTCGTCACACGATTAGTTACGATAAAGATGCAATGTTGTTGTGTCCATATCCAAAATAAATTTTTGGTGTATTGAAGGGATTTTATAAATCTTGAAAGGATGTTATAAAACAAAATGAAACAAGAAGAGGATATATTTTGTTTTTTTGTGACGGCGTGGATGGAGTTTTCTAGTTGGGAATTTGAAATTTTATGCCAAAGGTTTTTCCTAGCAGCTGTAAAAATGTGGCTTTTCGTAAAATATCTGTTGTTGTTATATTTTACGAAAAGCAACAGCTTTATTTTGTTTTACTCAATTAAATAATTCAAGTGTAAAGGTTTTTGTTCTTCTGCAAATTTGTATAGGATGTATACGCGAACACACCTTATATGTGCCTGTGATTATTAATTTGGCGTATTGTATTGTTTTCTTTATAAAAAAGATTGAAATTCAAAGTCGATGTTGTACTTAATTCACCAACAGAGGAGAGCGCAAGGGGTGTGAGAGAGAAAAACATTAAATGTGCTTTGTAATTGAGAAGTTGCAAAATTCCTCAACAAATTTGATAGAAAAAGTATGCGAACACTTCTTATATGTGACGTATTGTGGTTGCTTTTTAATTGTAAACAAAGATTGAAATCCAAAGCTGATTGAAAAGAACGGCGTAATGTTATAACAATTTGAATAAAGGTGGCAATGTCGTAGCCAGAAAATGTTGTCAAAACATACACAACACTGAGAGGAAGGTTTGAATTTTGTGGATTGCAGTAATCTAACAAAGCTATGAAATAGGAAGTGTGAAGGTTAAAAAATCGCAATGCAGGTAATGAGGAAAGTATAACGAAGCTATGTACGTCGAAAAAAGTCGAATTTTTTAGTGTCGTCAAAACATGCACTTGACAAACATATATATATATATATATATATATATATATATATATATATATATATATATATATATATATATATATATATGTAAAATGGATGTTTTGGGGACAGAAAAAACCTATGGAAATTATGGCATACTTCGCTTCGTTTTTATTTTCCCATACGACGTATGCTCATTTTTCCACTCTAACACTTCGAAATGTCCACATATATCAGATTTATTATAAAACGTATACTATAAGGACACTATTATATAAAATGTTTACTTCCGGGACATGTCCTCGACGTATACACTTTATTAACAAGTGAAAAATTTGCCACCTTTCACTTATATATTCTGATTTTCAAAAAATCAACTCTGCGTTCTCAGTTAGTCGAGTCTGCAACCATACACCATTGCATATCCATTTAGTCAAGCTTTCAGCCATTGTATTATCAACTTTGCGTTATAATTTATTCTGCCTTTCAACCTTTCTCTATCGAAAAAGTCTTTTATGGATAATTTAAAACGCAAGATGGCATTGCACACTGGGCCAAGCGGCAAAAAAAAATTGAAATAAATCAGCAATTTTTGATTTGTTGATCTGAGCGGTAAAAAATGTTCTAGACATTTGCAAAAGAGTACATAGGCTTTCAGGAAAATGGAAAATGTAGGTCAATATATTTAAAACAGGGTGAGATGCAGGATGTGAAAATTAACCACTTTCCACTTCTGCAACCTTTCAAGATTTATAACTTTTGATCTACTGTACCGATATACATGGTTTAGGACTCTAGAGAAAGAGCTTGACGAGGTCTAACAAGTAAAAGCGTGCTAAGTTCGGCCGGGCCGAATCTTATATACCCTCCACCATGGATCGCATATGTCGAGTTCTTTTCCCGGCATCTCTTCTTAGGCAAAAAAAGGATATAAGAAAAGATTTGCTCTGCTATTAGAGCGATATCAAGATATGGTCCGGTTTGGACCACAATTCAATTATATGTTGGAGACCTGTGTAAAATGTCAGCCAATTCGAATAAGAATTGCGCCCTTTGTGGGCTCAAGAAGTAAAATAGAGAGATCGATTTATATGGGAGCTATATCAGGCTATAAACCGATTCAGACCATAATAAACACGTATGTTAATGGTCATGAGGGAATCCGTCGTACAAAATTTCAGGCAAATCGGATAATAATTGCGACCTCTAGAGGCTCAAGAAGTCAAGATCCCAGATCGGTTTATATGGCAGCTATATCAGGTTATGAACCGATTTGAACCATATTTGGCACAGTTGTTGGATATCATAACAAAATACTACGTGCCAAAATTCATTCAAATTGGATAAGAATTGCGCCCTCTAGAGGCTCAAGAAGTCAAGACCCAAGATCGGTTTATATGACAGCTATATCAGGTTTTGGACCGATTTGAACCATACTTGGCGTAGTTGTTGGATATCGTAACAAAACACGTCGTGCAAAATTTCATTCCAATCGGATAAGAATTGCGCACTCTAGAGGCTCAAGAAGTCAAGACCCAAGATCGGTTTACATGGCAGCTATATCAGGTTATGGACCGATTTGAACCATACTTGGCACAGTTGTTGGATATCATAACAAAACACGTCGTGCAAAATTTCATTCCAATCGGATAAGAATTGCGCACTCTAGAGGCTCAAGAAGTCAAGACCCAAGATCGGTTTATATGGCAGCTATATCAGGTTATGGACCGATTTGAACCATACTTATCACAGTTGTTGGATGTCATAACAAAACACGTCGTGCAAAATTTCATCCCAATCGGATAAGAATTGCGCACTCTAGAGGCTCAAGAAGTCAAGACCCAAGATCGGTTTATATGGCAGCTATATCAAAACATGGACCGATATAGCCCATTTACAATACCAACCGACCTACACTAATAAGAAGTATTTGTGCAAAATTTCAAGCGGCTAGCTTTACTCCTTCGGAAGTTATCGTGCTTTCGACAGACAGACGGACGGACGGACAGACGGACGGACATGGCTAGATCGACATAAAATTTCACGACGATCAAGAATATATATACTTTATGGGGTCTCAGACGAATATTTCGAGTAGTTACAAACAGAATGACGAAATTAGTATACCCCCCATCTTATGGTGGAGGGTATAAAAAAGCATGCATAATGTCAAAATTTTGCATTGGTTTCTTCAGTGTTGTTTCTTTATAACTCCGTCAATTTCTTAGCTATATACTGAAAGTTTCAACCAAATTGTTCCAGTATAGTATAGATAAAATAAAAAATTATCATTCCAATATATTTAGCGGTTTAAATATGGCATCGTTTTCAACATGAACAACTTTTTGTTTTTCTAAAACTAGCAAAATTTTCCATAAAAGATACTCCTATTTATTTGAAGTTTTCGTAAACTTTGGTTAACAAATCATTAACATTTTTTCTTTTCCATTTTCATAAAGCGGAGCCAATTCGAAAAGTTTTAAATGTTAATTTGACTCTTTTCAAAATCAAACCACCCCTTTATCTTAAAGGCAATATGGCCATTCTTTATACTTTACACCACTACTATGGTACAGGGTATTATAACTTAGTGAATTTGTTTGTAACACCCAGAAGGAATAGAGATAGACCCATTGATAAGCATACTGATCGACCCAGAATCATGTTCTGATTCGATTTAGCTATGTCCGTCTGTCCATCCATGCATGTTAATTTATTAAAATCGGTGCAGATTTCAAATTTTTTTAGCTCCCAAATATTTTCGTCCGATTTGGAATGATGTTGCAATAATGTGGTCATTTGTAATACGAATTTCCCAAAATGTTGGCAAGTAGTTTTTGTTTATAACTCCTGACATTGTTATTGAGTTTTAAATAAATCGGTTCAGATTTAGATATAGTTAACATATATATGTATCACCCGATTTTTACTTTTAAGGCCATGGTCAGCGTATTTCTTGACAGATTTTTTCAAAATTTGGCACAATGCATACTTTTATGACTGTTTTTTTACTATGTGTGCCGATTTTGTTCGATTTAGATTTAGGCATAGCTCCCATATAAAGTTTTGTCCAATCTTGACTTATACTGCAATAATTCGATTATTTGTGTTAATTGCAACTCTTCGGATCACTAGTAAATATAATAACAATCGGTTCAGATTTAGATATATGTGCCATTTATATATATCTCCTTATTTGCAGTTTTTGGGCCGTTGCAAGCGCATTTATGAACCTATTTCCAAACAAAATTTTAGTCGAAATTCATCACTTCAATTGTAAGCAAATTTAAATTTCGAAGATTTCGCCTATATTGCATACCCCATGTGGTGTATGGTATCAAAAGGACGTTTTTGCCCGACTTTAGACCGTCCTTACTGGTTTTTACTACATTTGAAAAGTTTCCAAAAGTTTCACGGTGATTTTTTTATAGCAGCTGATAACTGACAGAAGAAAGAATGCAATTACAGAGTCACAAGAAAAATCCGCAATTACTTTTTGGGCAACCCAATAACTTGAATGTTAATTTGTTTCCAAGAATTTAAGAAATGTCTCGCCATAACCCAGCCATAAATGAGGTCGTGGTAACCAAAATACGTTATAAATAAATTGTCACTGCTAAAAACCAAGTACTACGTCACATTTTATTGCACATAAAGGGTGATTTTTTAAGAGCTATAGTTTTTCAAAAAAAAAAAAAAAAAATAAAATTCAGAAAAATTCTTTAAATCTTTATTTGAATCGATAGTAAAATCCATATAATTTAATGTTTGAAGATTACTTCCTGTAAATGTCACTCATGACCGCGTTTCAAATAGACCATCCGCTTAGTCCAATTTTGGCATACTCTTTCCAACATTTCGACCGGTATCTCACTAATAAATGCTTCTATGTTGTCTTCCATTGCGTCAATTGAACCGGACTTTTCTGTATAGACATGACCTTTAACATAATCCCACAAAAAATAGTCTAAAGGCGTAAAATAGCACGAAATAGGCGGCCAATTGACCGGTCCCGAACGTGAAATAAAATGTTCATCGAATCGCCTCTCAATAAGTCCATTGTTACCCGTGCTGTGTGGCATGTGGTACCGTCTTGTTGAAACCACATGTCATGCAAGTCAAGCTCATGCATTTCTGGTCAAACAAGTTGGGTATCACCTCACATTAGTTACGTTACGATGCGCTTCATCTTTGAAGAAGTACGGTCCAATGATGCCACCAGCCCATAAAATTTTTCTGGATGCATTGGTAGCACTTGCAATACTTTTGGATGACCTTCACTCCAAAATCGACAATTCTGCTTATTTACGTACCCATTGAGCCAAAAATTATCTTCGTCGCTCAATGGAAGAAGCGCACGATGAACCTTCTTAATAGAGCATGGATAATAAAATTCAATAATTTGCTAGCGTTGTTCGTTTGTAAGACGGTTCATGGTTAAATTATAGACCAAACTGAAGATGTTTGACATTAAAACAAAACACGAAACGTGCGTGAGCTGTTTAAACCAGGGTTTTCCAAAAAAGATAATGCAAAAAAATCACCCTTTATATATATGTAAGGAACTTTAATTCTGCATCACTCCTTCTAGAAAACACAACAAGAATCATGAATATATCTCTACCTATCCGATTTTATATAACTGGCAACACAAAAGTCAATTTTTAAAAAACGTAAAATTTTCCAATTTTTTTTTTGTTGCCGTCATCATTACACATAAAAACCGACCGCATTATTTACGCAATAGACCTTATTTTAATGGATGTATAAAACATTCCCAAGCCCCGAAACTGTTGAAATATACGAAGTACTCTGCTATAATTGTACTGTATTTACTATTAGAAATATTAGTATTAACATAGTATACTCTGATTGTTATGTATGTAGTTAAAATATTTTCTTGCCTGCATACATACATTTTTCATTTGTACATTTTAGTCTTTAATAAAATCTCTCTAAACTAACAATAGGTTATGGGCCCAGCTCCTAACTGTGTTTGAAAAGGAAAAAAGAAAATAATTTTTTGGAGCTGCAAATAGTGTAAATATAAAGAATTGGACATGTCGGGAAATGTTATGCGAATTGATCCGTTGAACTCATCAAATTACGACACATGAAAGTTGCAAATGAGAGCAATTTTGATTAAAAATGATTTGTGGTCGTATGTGGACGGTTCAACATTGTGTCCAGATGGGGATACAGCCGCGAATTGGAGAAAAATGGACCAGAAGGCATGTGCGGATTTACTTTTGTCGATTACGCCTTCAGAATTGGGGTTGATTGCCGAATGTTCAACATCGAGAGAAATATGGCTGAAATTAGAAGACACATTTCAATCAAAAGGTCCAGCAAGGAAGGCTACATTGTTGAAACGGGTTGCTCTAGCCCGTATGAAGGATGGTGACAATGTTCGAGAACATATACATAAATGATTTTTTCGACGCCGTAAGCAAGCTGAAGGAAATAAATGTTGCCATAGGAGACGATCTTCTTGCTATATTGCTGTTATATAGTTTGCCTGACTCGTTTGAGACATTCCGTTGTGCCCTGGAGACCAGGGACGAACTTCCGAAACCAGAAGTTCTAAGGGTAAAAATTTTGGAGGAAGACCAGTCTCGTCGTGCAAAAGTGGAGAGAGACGATCAAAACGCGTTGTACGCAAAGCCAAAAAGAAATGGGGTCAGTTCAAAATTCTCAAACCGGTCAACAGAAAATAGGACAGATAGAGGTAAGCAAAAGGAAGGCTGTTTCAAATGCGGAAAATTCGGGCATTACGCCCGGAATTGTCGGTCAATGCAGAATGCCAATTTGGTTCAAGAAGGAAGTCAAGAAAATTCGATGTTCAATTGCTTCGATTCGTTGTTTAACTGTCTTGACATTTCGCATGAGTGGTGTTTGGATAGTGGGTGTACCTCCCACATGTCATCGAATAAAGAAGGATTCACAACAATGAAAAAAAAATTGATAAGAATTTTTGCTTAGCCAATGGTGAAATGAGCAAGATAACAGCCGTGGGTGACGTTAGAATTAAAGTTGTTGGTGATAGACAAGAAGAAAGCTTTATTGTAAGAGATGTTATGTACGTCAAGGACTTGCAAACAAATTTATTGTCTATTTCGAAGCTGGCAGACAAGGGCTATAAGGTAAAATTTAACAAAGATCATGCTCTTATCCTGAAAGAAAATAAAGTAATGTGCAAAGCTGAACGAAGAGGTAATCTTTATTTCTTGAAGCAAACATCAGATGTGGCAAACTCAGCGGTAGTGAAGCCAAACGACATGGATACGTGGCACCAAAGACTAGATCATCTGAATGAAAGTGATCTAAAACTACTTGCGGGTAAAAAAGGTGCACATGGAATTAACATTCGTCGAGGTCATCAGTTGTCACAGTGCAAGGTATGTTTGAGTGAAAAGCAAACACGAGAACGTTTTGAAAGTGGACGTGAAAATCGCACTAGTGAAATGTTGGAGGTGGTCCACAGTGATGTTTGTGGTCCTATGAAAGTAAATTCACATTCCAATTCAAGGTATTTCGTCACATTTATTGATGACTATTCAAGATATTGCGAGGTTTATTTTCTCAAAAAGAAATCCGAAGTTTTTGACGCATTTAAGAAGTATAAGAATTCAGCTGAGCTTCTCACGGGTACGAAAATCAAACATCTACAGTCAGATAATGGAACAGAGTATATCAACAAGGACTTTAACAAGTATTTGGAACAAGCTGGCATAAAAAGAAGATTAACAGCCCCTCATACACCCCAGCAAAACGGGATTGCAGAAAGGATGAACAGAACTCTTATTGAAATGGCTCGGTGTATGATGAAGCAGGCTGGTGTTCCGGAATCTTTTTGGGCCGAAGCTATTAATACGGCATGTTACTTGCGGAATAGATGTCCAACTAGATCTCTCAATGGACAATTGCCTATAAAAGTTTGGACAGGAAAAACACCATCAATAAAGCATTTAAGACCGTTTGGAATCCGAGCCTATATATTGATAAAAGACAAGTCAAATGGAAAATTTGATTCTCGCTCGGAAGAATGTATATTAGTGGGCTACTCAGAAGTGTCAAAGGCTTACCGTTTTTGGTCATCGCGGAAGAAAAATGTAATAGTCAGCAGGGATGTCAAATTCATAAATGAATTTTACGGAAAAAGTTTGGAAAACTATATTGAGATCAATTTGGATCCGCAAGCTGAAAGCGACACGCCAGAAGACGAGCAAGTAGAAGATGTGCAAAAGGAAATAAACCTACGGTCGCAAGGTAATCAAAATGTTTTACCACAACAACAAAAAAGTAATAGAGGAAGAAAACGGATTCTTAGAACTGGCGGGCGAGGCCGACCACGGAAGTTATCAAAAATGAGTACTGAAATTGTTCCTAATAATGAACCAGAGGAGTCTGTGGATGATAATGAGGAAGCGGATTTGCTCATGGATTGTGAACACAGCAATGTCGCTTTTACAGATGACCCAGTCACATGTGATGAAGCTATGAATTCCGAAGATGGTGCGAATTGGCAAATAGCTATTGAGGACGAATATGTTGCCCAAATTTTGAACGGAACTTGGAAAATAACGGAAAGACCTCAAGGAAAAAATATTATTGGTAATAGATTTGTGCTTCGAGCCAAAGCAAACAACAAACGGAAGGCACGTCTAGTTGCAAAAGGCTGCTCCCAACGCCCAGGGGAGGATTTTTCCGACACGTATTCTCCAGTAGTAAGATCTAGCACTATTCGTATGGTGGCAGCTTTGGCAGTCGAGAAAGATTTTGAAATTCATCAGATGGATTTCGTTACTGCGTATTTGAATGGAAATCTGGATGAAGACGTATACATGGAAATTCCTGATTATCTAGAAGACGTTCTGCAAAATTTGATAAATGGTGATATTGTTGGGACATGTGAACGAAAAAGCAAATTGGCTAAAGAAATAGCGACAAAATGGATGAAAAGTTTACAAAAATGTCGAAACCCAGTATGTAAACTCGAAAAGGCTCTTTATGGGTTGCGCCAGTCAGGTCTGAAATGGTATCAGAAGCTTAGTCAAAAGCTAAAGGAAATGGGACTGGAACCATCAAAGTTAGATCCATGTTTGTTTCTAAGCAGAAATAAAAGCATTATGGTAACAGTTTACGTGGATGATCTGCTTATAGCAACGACTGATAAAAAGCTGTTGAATCAAATAAAGAAGTCGTTGGCAGAAACGTTTGAAATGAAAGACCTTGGAAAGGTTAGCAAATACGTTGGAATTGAGTTCACGCAAGATGTGAAACAAGGAAAAATAACGATAAATCAAAAGGAGTACATTGAATCAGTTCTGAAACGTTTTTATATGCAAAATTGTAAACCGACTACGACACCAATGGAGTTACAAATTAAATTGGAGAAACCTTCAAAACCAGATCCAGAAGTTATGCAGAAGTACCCATATCAAAGTTTAATCGGTGCACTTATGTATTTGGCGGTTAATACAAGGCCAGATATAGCATATCCAGTGAATTTCTTGAGTCAATTTAATTCAAATTATAATGCAGAACACTGGCAAGCGGCTAAAAGAATTTTGCGATACTTAAAAGGAACAATCAATCAAGGCCTTCAATACAAGAAAAGCAACGTCCCACTGTATGGGGTAGTAGATGCTGATTGGGGATCAAATTTAACAGATAGACGATCGTATTCTGGGTTTTCATTTATAATGTCTGGGGCAGCAATTACATGGGAAGCTCGTAAGCAGAGAACAGTGGCTCTTTCTAGTACTGAGGCTGAACTTCTTGCAATAACAGACGCTGTTAAAGAAGCATTGTATTTAAAGCGCTTGTTCGAAGAAGTAGGAGCAACAAAAACACCAATACATATCTTCAATGATAGTCAAAGTGCTCAAAAACTAATTCAAAGTATTGGCCACCACTCACGAACAAAACATATCGACGTTCGGTACCAATTTATACAAGAAACAATACAAGGGAATGAAATCAAATTGGAATATCGAAGATCAGAAGACATGGCGGCTGATGTACTTACAAAAGGACTTGGATTTACAAAACACAAACAACACATTCAAGAACTAGGTGTTGCAGAAGTCGCATAGTCGCCGTACTTCGAGGGGAGGTGTTGAAATATACGAAGTACTCTGCTATAATTGTACTGTATTTACTATTAGAAATATTAGTATTAACATAGTATACTCTGATTGTTATGTATGTAGTTAAAATATTTTCTTGCCTGCATACATATGTACATTTTTCATTTGTACATTTTAGTCTTTAATAAAATCTCTCTAAACTAACAATAGAAACTTAACTAAACTCGGTGTTGAAATCTTTTTTTGGAGAGGTTGGACCGATCTGGACCATATTCTCGCCGTTCCAAAATTCATTGTTGGCTATTGTTGGCCAAAAACTTTAATATAGGTAGAGATACAGCGTGTCAAATTTTGTCTCTTTTGGCCTCCCCAACATTGTGTAGCCTTTTGAATATAGCTACCATTAAGACCGGTATATAAATTTTACATTTATATTATTTTGAATAGTATATTTTTTACTACAGGAGACTTCGATGAAGGACTACTTATATCTTGATGTAGACCGATCTCCCGATTTAATGACTTACATAAAAGCAGCATTGATTTCCCACACACAGTGAGTTGCGATACAATCTTCGATTTCCTTACTGAGTATGGTCTAAGTCAGACTGTATCTCACTATAGCGCCCAAACAGACTGATCTCCACATTAAAGGTATTTTGTTCAAAAAGCCGCATTTATTGATAAATTTCACTGAAATTTGGCACAATAAGTTGCATTAAAATCTGCGCCAGATTTGGGTCTTGAGTTAAGATTTTTTATTTAACATATTCTGAAAATCAAATGCAATTTTTGAATTTTAATTGAAATTTTTAGAGTTTCAAATGGAATATCTGAATTTTAAAAGAAATTTTTTGTTTGTTTCTCTTTCGAGACGAGATGAATGATCGGAAATTGAAAGTGGAAAAGGAAAGCCAAAGATAGCAACACACACCAACCACTATGGGACGCGTTTCGTCTTGCATGCATAATTTTCCCAACGAATTATTCAGAATTTATAGAGTTTCTGAATTTCAATTGGTATTTTCAGAAAACAGTTGAAAGTGGTGTAGTCTGAATTTCAATAGAAACATTTGAACTGAATTTCAAATGATATATTATGAATTCCAATGTAAATATTCCGAATTAAGATATATGGAATATCTGAATTTCAGTTGAAATTTCTGAATTTGAAATGGAGTATATGAACGTTAAATGAAATATCTGAATATCAAATGGATTTTCTGAATTTCAAATAAAATATTCAATTCAAATGGTGTGTCCGGATTTCAAATTAAATATTCTGAATTTCAAGTGGAATATCTGAATATAAAACGGAATTTTTGACTTTCAAATACAATATCTAACTTTCAAATTACATTTCTGATTAATAAATGCAGTTTCTGAATTATAGTTGGTTTCTTCGCACTTACACTTGAAAATTGTGTCAGACCACACCATTTCGTTGCAATATTCTAAATTTCAACTCAAATATTCTAAATTGAAATATGATGAATTTCAAATGGAATATTAAATTTTAATAAGCATATTTCAAATTTCATGAAATAAGTGAATTTCTATTGAAATATTCCGAATTTCATATGAAGTATATGAATTTCAAAAGAAGTATTCTGAATTTCAACAGGAATATCTGAATATCAAATGAATTTCAAAAAAAGTATCTGATTTTCAATGAAATTTCTGAATTATAAAAGGAATTTCTGAATTTCAATTAGTACTTGGAATATCTGAATTATATTTAAGAGTGGTGTAGTCTGATTTTCAATTGAAATATTCCTAATTTTAATAGAAATATTCTGAATTTCAAATGGAATATCTAAATTGCATTTTACATATTCTGAAATTCAAATAAAATTTCTCAATTTCAAATAAAATATCTGAATTTCAAATATAATATCTGAATTTCGAATAAAATATATGAATTTCACATGGGGTGTCTTAATTGAAAATAAAATATTCTGCATTTCAAATGGAATATCTGAGCACCACATGGAATTTCTAATTTTTAAATTGGTATTTTCTGAAATACTCTTAAAAGTGGTGTAGTCAGAATTCCAATTGGAATCTTCTGAATTATAATTGAACTTCGAATGGAATATTTTCAATTGAAAAATTTTAATATTTCAAATGGAATTTATGAAATGCAAATAAAATATCTGATCTTCAAATGATGTATTTGAAGTTCAAATAAAATATCTGAATATCATACGGAATTTCTGAAATTCAAATTTACTACCTGAATTTTAAATGAAATTCTTAATTTAAACGGAATTTATCAATTTCAATAGGTTTAATCTGAATTACATTTGAAAGTTACACCAGTCTGAATTAAAATATTCTGAATTTGACCTGAAATATTCTGAATTTTAGATAAAATATTCTGAATTTCAAATAAAATATCTGCCTTTGAATTGAAATATTCTGAATTTCAAAAGAAGAATCTGAATTTCAAATGAATTATTCTGAATTTCAAAAGGACTGTATGGATATCATACGTAATTTCTGAACTTCAAACGAACTTCTGACTTACAGATTGAATTTCTCAATTTCAATTGGTATTTTATGGAGTCTGAATTTCAATTGAAATATTCTGAATTCTAATTGAAATTTCAAATGGAATGTCTGAATTTTAATAAACACATTCTGAATTTCAAAAAACTATCGCAATCTTAATTGAAATTATTAAATATAAAATATAATATCTGGAATAGAATATAAAATGGAATATCTGAATTTCAATCAATATATTTTGAAATTCAAAATATCTGAATTTCAATCGAAATATTTTGAAGTTCATACAATAAATGGTGATTTTTTAGCTATTATCTTTTCGACAACACTGGTTTTCACTGCTCATGCAAGTTTCGTGTTTTGTGTCACTGTCAAACATCTTCAGATTGGTCTACAATTTAACCATGAATCGTCTTGCAAACAAACAACGCTTGCAAATTAATTAATTTTATTATCAAAAAAAGTTATCTGTTAAAAAAGTTCATAAGCAGAATTGTCGATTTTGGAATGAAGATCAGAAAAAGTCACAATTTGGTGCGCTTTATGGGCTGGTGGCATCATTGGATCGTACTTCTTCAAAGATGATGCGAATCGCAACGTACATGTAAATAGTAAGCGCTACCGTGAGACGATATCTAACATTTTTTGCCCAAAAAACAAGAGCTTGACTCGCATGACATATGGTTTCAACAAGACGGTGCCACATGCCAAACAGCACGCGTAACAATGGACTTATTGAGAGGCAAGTTAGGTAAGGACTTTATTTCACGTTCGGGACCGGTCAATTGGCCGCCTATATCGTGCGATTTAACGCTCTACACTTTTTTTGTGTGGCCATGTTGAAGCTCATGTCTATACAGACAGGCCCGCTTCAATTTACGTATTTGAAGACAACATTAAATCATTTATTCGTGAGATACCGGCCGAAATGTTGGAAAGAGTATGCCAAAATTGACTAAGCGGATGAACCATTTGAGGCGCAGCCACGGTCAAGGTTTGCATGAAATAAATTATATGGACCGTTCTATCGACCCAAGTAAAGATTTAATGCATTTTTCTGAACTTTTTTTAAAAAAACTTTCCCACAGCTTTTAAAACATAGCCCCTTATAATAATAAATATTCTGAATTTGAAATGGAGTGTCGGAACATAACATAGAATTTCTGAGTTTCAAATAAAATATCTGAATTTTAAATTAATTTTCCGAATAAGAAATGGAGTTTCTGAATATCACTTAGTATTTTATGAATTACACTTCAAAGTTGTGTAAGCTGAATTTCTGTTGAAATATTCTTAATTTTAATTCAAATATTCTGAAATTCATTTGAAATATTCTGAATTTCAAATAAAATATCTGAATTTTAGATGGAATACCTGAATGTCGGATGGAGTATCTGAATTTTAATTGAAATACTCCGAATTTTATATGGACTTTCTGAATATGAAATAAAATTTTTAAATTTGAAATATGATATCTCAATTTCAAATGAAATTTCTGAATTACAAATGGAATTTCTGAATTGCAGTTGGTACTTGGAATATCTGAATTACACTTGAAAGTGGAGTGGTTTGAATTTCAAATGGAATATGTGAATTTCAAATAGCATATATGAGAATTTAATTAAAATTTCTGCATTATAAATGGAATTTCTCAATTTCAAATGGTATTTTCTGAATTATACTTGAAAGTGGTCTGAATTGCAAATGAAATATTCTAAATCTCAATTGAAGTACTCTGAATTTCAATTGGAATATTCCAAATTTTAAATAAAATATCTGAATATAAAGAATATTTCTGAATTACAAATAAAATATTTGAATTTAAAATAAAATTTCTGAATTATAAATGGAATTTCTGAAACCACTTTTGAACCACTCTTGAAAGTGGCATAGTCTGAATTTCAATCGAAAAATTCTAAATTTCAATTGAAAGATTCGGAATTTTAATTGACATTTTCTGAATTTCAAATAAAGTATCTGAATTTCAATTTAAATATTTTATATTTCAAAAAAAATTTTCTGAATTTCCGATGAAATTTCTGAATTTCAAATGAAATTTCCGAATTTCAAATGAAATTTCTGAATTTCAAATGAAATTTCAAAATATGAAATAAAATTTCTGAATTACAAACGGAATTCTATATTTCAACTGGTATTTTCTTAATTACACTTGAAAGTGAGGTATTCTGATATTCAAATGGAATATCTGAATTTGAAGTTGAATATCTTAATTTCAGATAAATTATCTGAATTTTAAATGAAAATATCACAGTCTTTTCTGGTAATCAGCTGATACCACATGTTAATTTTTCTGCGCTAAAAATGTTTTCCTTAAAATACTAAATTATGGTATTTCTAAGAAATAATAAACGTAAAGTTGCGTTTGTTTCCAACGAATGCCTTTCAAATATCTAAGAAATGCTACAGTTCTCGATTCGGCCAATCGATATCAAGCGCTCGATAGAGATGATATGGATTCAGCAAGTAAAGAAGATGGTGAAATTACTATAACATGAGATACGTTTCCACCAATTGTTGTTGGCCAAACTATGATCTTTTCTAAAATAATCGCTTGGTTGATGTCGCAGTACTAGCTCCAAAAATATCCATCGGAACAAAAGTAATTTCAAGACGACGAGATATATATGAATGAATACGGCCGTCATCAAATTTCAAAAAAGGAAATCCGCACAATTAGATTTTTCTATGGAATCGTTGTGAAGTGGCCCAATTAAAAATAACAAAGGTCCCGCACAACAGGTCCCGAACAGTTGTCTGTCCTGCATGCGCCGGTAACCATGATCTCCCAGTTTGTACTTTAAATAAGACTCAACGGGATGATCCTGTTGTATATATATATATTTTAACTGTTCCAAGAGATACCTAAATAATGTGAACCATAAGGCTGATGATTCAAAATGTCCATGTAGGCAAGATTACATGTAATCGAGTTACGAACAAAATTTCCTGTGGTACACGATGTGTGTATGAATATTACATAGAACCAGATGATTTCCCTCAAGCTGGTTACAAAAACAAAGGTTTGTCTTCTCGATCAGCTGTTGATAATCCAACATGTTAATCTAGAACACAGGGTGGTTAAATTTTAGTGGGTTAAGAACCCCATATGTTCAAACAGCTGGCCGTCAATCAGCTAGAAATTTTAGTACTGAACCATTTGGCAATTGAAACCTATACTCTAACGTTACAAGGCAAGGCAGTCAAGTAGACGATGCGGACGACTTAACGATGATGAATTTGTTATGATGATATATACTTTGAAGCTATTGATCGCCTACAACAGTGCAGAATAGGTATGATAAATTCAGAATTTAAGGAATGATGTTGCGTCATGCTTTATAATTTATTCAACATAAATCAGATTCATGTTATACACAGGAATTGACAAGGCATAACGACAAAATGCAGCAATTATGCAGCCGAATTTCGCTTTTTACAACAAAATCATATGTTTTTCTCTTAAATGAAACATTTCTCAAACCCCATCATAAATTCAAGATGGAAGGCTACAAAATCTACAGCAATGATCGGTTAACTAAAAGCGGCTGTGTTATAATAACATCTGCTTATACCCCACATTAGAAGCCTAACATTAAATATGACTTAATAAAGTTAAATAGAAACAAGTAAAAGCGTGCTAAGTTCGGACGGGCCGAATCTTATATACCCTCCACCATGGATCGCATTTGTCGAGTTCTTTTCCCGGCATCTCTTCTTATGCAAAACAGGATATAAGAAAAGATTTGCTCTGCTATTAGAGCGATATCAAGATATGGTCCGGTTTGGACCACAATTAAATTATATTTATGTTGGAGACCTGTGTAAAATGTCAGCCAATTCGAATAAGAATTGCGCCCTTTGTGGCCTCAAGAAGTAAAATATGGGAGCTGTATCTGGCTATGGACCGATTCGGATAGGAATTGCGCCCTCTAGAACCTCAAGAAATCAAGTCCCCAGATCTGTTTATATGACAGCTATATCAGGTTATGAACCGATTTGAACCATACTTTGCACAGTTGTTGGATATCATAACAAAATACTACGTTTAAAAACTCATTCAAATCGGATAAGAATTGCGCCTTCTAGAGGCTCAAGAAGTCAAGACCCAAGATCGGTTTATATGGCAGCTATATCAGGTTATGAACCGATTTGAACCATACTTGGCACAGTTGTTGGATATCATAACAAAACACGTCGTGCAAAATTTCATCCCAATCGGATAAGAAATGCGCACTCTAGAGGCTCAAGAAGTCAAGACCCAAGATCGGTTTATATGGCAGCTATACCAAAACATGGAACGATATGGCCCATTTACAATACCAACCGACCTACACTAATAAGAAGTATTTGTGCAAAATTTCAAGCGGCTAGCATTACTCCTTCGGAAGTTAGAGTGCTTTCGACAGACAGACGGACGGACATGGCTAGATCGACATAAAATTTCACGACGATCAAGAATATATATACTTTATGGGGTCTCAGACGAATATTTCGAGTAGTTACAATCAGAATGACGAAATTAGTATACCCCCCATCTTATGGTGGAGGGTATAAAAATAATTATGTTTTAATTTTTGGCGACTTTAACGCACAACATACAAGCTGGAATTGTGTAATGAGTAACACCGCTGGAAACGTACTTTATAAATATCAAAATCAGTCCTGTGTACATGTTTATTATCCTCCAAATCCTACACGGTTCGCCCAAAATTCTATTCTAACAATATCTCATCAAGAGACTCACTCAAACGCCCTTTCTTCAGACCACGTTCCCATCACTTGTTGCATACGAGAGTTGTCTTTTATATTTCGGGATAGGACAACCCTTGTGGTGTAATCACCCAACTGACAGCTCTACCGTAAAGCTTGACATTTTTGAAGGGTGATTTTTTTGAGGTTAGGATTTTCATGCATTAGTATTTCACAGATCACGTAGGATTTCAGACATGGTGTCAAAGAGAAAGATGCTCAGTATGCTTTGACATTTCATCATGAATAGACTTACAAACGAGCAACGCTTGCAAATCATTGAATTTTATTACCAAAATCAGTGTTCGGTTCGAAATGTGTTCATTCACCGTAACGTTGCGTCCAACAGCATCTTTGAAAAAATACGGTCCAATGATTCCACCAGCGTACAAACCACACCAAACAGTGCATTTTTCGGGATGCATGGGCAGTTCTTGAACGGCTTCTGGTTGCTCTTCACTCCAAATGCGGCAATTTTGCTTATTTACGTAGCCATTCAACCAGAAATGAGCCTCATCGCTGAACAAAATTTGTCAATTCACTGAAAATGATTTCACTGAAAATGATTCACTGAAAATGATTTGCAAGCGTTGCTCGTTAGTAAGTCTATTCATGATGAAATGTCAAAGCATACTGAGCATCTTTCTCTTTGACACCATGTCTGAAATCCCACGTGATCTGTCAAATACTAATGCATGAAAATCCTAACCTCAAAAAAATCACCCTTTAGCTGTCATATAAACCGATCTTGGGTCTTGACTTCTTGAGACTCTAGAGGACGCCATTCTTATCCGATTTGAATGAATTTTTGCACGAAGTATTTTGTTATGATATCCAACAACTGTGCCAAGTATGGTTTAAATCGGTTCATAACCTGATATAGCTGTTATATAAACCGATCTTGAGTCTTGAGTTCTTGAGCTTCTAGAGGGCGCAATTTCTACCCGATATGATCAAAATTTTGCATGACGTATTTTATTTTTACTTCCAACAACTGTGTCAAATAAGGTTCAAATCGGTTCATAACCTGATATAGCTGCCATATAAACCGATCTTGGGTCTTGAATTCTTGAGCCTCTAGCGTGCGCAATTCTTACCCGATCAGATTGAAGTTTTGCACGACGTGTTTTGTTATGATATGCAACAACTGTGCTAAGTATGGTTCAAATCGGTCCATAACCTGATATAGCTGCCATATAAACCGATCTTGGGTCTTGACTTCTTGAGCCTCTAGAGTGCGCAATTCTTACCCGATCAGAATGAAATTTCGCACGACGTGTTTTGTTATGATACCCAACAAGTGTGCCAAGTATGGTTTAAATCGGTCCATAACCTGATATAGCTGTCATATAAACAGATCTGGGGATTTGACTTCTTGAGCTTCTAGAGGGCGCAATTCCTATCCGATTTGGCTGAAATTTTGCATGACGTATTTTATTTGTACTTTCAACAACTGTGTCAAATAAGGTTCAAATCGGTTCATAACCTGATATAGCTGCCATATAAACCGATCTGGGATCTTGACTTCTTGACCCCTAGAGGTCGCAATTATTATCCGATATGCCTGAAATTTTGTACGACGGATTCTCTCATGACCATCAACAAACGTGTTTATTATGGTCTGAATCGGTCTATAGCCCGATACAGATCCCATATAAATCGTCTTCTCTATTTTACTTCGTGAGCCCCAATGGGCGCAATTCTTATACGAATTGGCTGAAATTTTACACAGGTCTCCAACATATAATTTAATTGTGGTCCGAACCGGACCATATCTTGATATCGTTTTAATAGCAGAGCAACTCTTTTCTTATATCCTTTTTTGCCTAAGAAGAGATGCCGGAAAAAGGACTCGACAAATGCGATCCATGGTGGAGGGTATATAAGATTCGGCCCGGCCGAACTTAGCACGCCTTTACTTGTTTTATTTTAACTTGAATGTTAATATGTTTCCAACAATTTAAGAAATGTCTCGCTATAACCCATGTCACTGCTAAAAACCAAGTACTACATCACATTTATTGCACGTAAAGGGTGATTTTTTATACCCTGCACCATAAGATGGGGGGTATACTAATGTCGTCATTCTGTTTGTAACTACTCGAAATATTCGTCTGAGACCCCATAAAGTATATATATTCTTGATCGTCGCGACATTTTATGTCGATCTAGCCATGTCCGTCCGTCCGTCCGTCCGTCTGTCTGTCGAAAGCACGCTAACTTCCGAAGGAGTAAAGCTAGCCGCTTGAAATTTTGCACAAATACTTCTTATTAGTGTAGGTCGGTTGGTATTGTTAATGGGCCATATCGGTCCATGTTTTGATATAGCTGCCATATAAACCGATCTTGGGTCTTGAATTGTTGAGCCTCTAGAGTGTGCAATTCTTATCCGATTGGAATGAAATTTTGTACGACGTGTTTTTCTATGATATCCAACAACTGTGCCAAGTATAGTTTAAATCGGTCCATAACCTGATATAGCTGCCATATAAACCGATCTTGGGTCTTGACTTCTTGAGCCTCTAGCGTGTGCAATTCTTATCCGATTTAACTTCTTGATCTTCTATAGGGCGCAATTCCTATCCGATTTGGCTGGATTTTTGCATGACGTGTTTTATTTTTACTTTCAAAAACTGTGTCAAATAAGGTTCAAATCGGTTCATAACCTGATATAGCTACCATATAAACCGATCTGGGATCTTGACTTCTTGGTCCCTAGAGGTTGCAATTATTATCCGATATGCTTGAAATTTTGTACGATGGATCCTTTCATGACCATCAACAAACGTGTTTATTATGGTCTGAATCGGTCTATAGCCCGATACAGATCCCATATAAATCGTTCTCTCTATTTTTCTTCGTGAGCCCCAATGGGCGCAATTCTTATACGAATTGGCTGACATTTTACACAGGTCTCCAACATATAATTTAATTGTGGTCCGAACCGGACCATATCTTCGTTTCGTTTTAATCGTTTTAATAGCAGAGCAACTCTTTTCTTATATCCTTTTTTGCCTTAGAAGAGATGCCGGGAAAAGAACTCGACAAATGCGATCCATGGTGGAGGGTATAAAGGATTCGGCCCGGCCGAACTTAGCATGTTCTTACTTGTTAAGAGCTATAGTTTTTCAAAACAAAAAAAAAAAAACATAAAATTCAGAAAAATTTTTGATATCTTTATTAGAATCGATAGTACGATGCATATAATTTAATGTTTGAAGATTATTTCATGAAAATGTCGCCCATAACCGCGCTTCAAATAGACCATCCGCTTAGTCCAATTTTGGCATACTCTTTCCAACGTTTCGACTTCACTAATAAATGCTTCTATGTTGTCTTCAATTGCGTCAATTGAACCGGGCTGTTGTGTATAGACATGAGCTTTAACATAACCCCACAAAAACTAGTCTAAAGGCGTAAAATAGCACGAAATAGGCGGCCAATTGACCGGTCCCGAACGTAAAATAAAATGTTCACCGAATCGCCTCTCAATAAGTCTATTGTTACCCGTGCTGTGTGGAACCGTCTTGTTGAAACCACATGTCATGCAAGTCAAGCTCATGCATTTCTGGTCAAAAAAGTTGGGTATCACCTCAGAGTAGCGCTCACCTTTCATAGTAACGTTACGATGCGCTTCATCGTTGAAGAAGTACGGTCCAATGATGCCACCAGCCCATAAACTTTTTCTGGATGCATTGGTAGCACTTGCAATGCTTTTGGATGACCTTCACTCCAAAATCGGCAATTCTGCTTATTTACGTACCCATTGAGCCAAAAATTATCTTCGTCGCTCAATGGAAGAAGCGCACGATGAACCTTCTTAATAGAGCATGGATAATAAAATTCAATAAATTGCTAGCGTTGTTCGTTTGTAAGACGGTTCATGGTTAAATTATAGACCAAACTGAAGATGTTTGACAGTAAAACAAAACACGAAACGTGCGTGAGCTGTTTAAACCAGGGTTTTCCAAAAAAGATAATGCAAAAAAATCACCCTTTATATATATGTAAGGAACTTTAATTCTGCATCACTCCTTCTAGAAAACACAACAAGAATCATGAATATATCTCTATCCTATCCGATTTTATGTAACTGGCGACACAAAAATCAATTTTAGAAAAACGTAAAATTTTCTAATTTTTTTTTTGTTGCCTCATCATTACACATAAAAACCGACCGCATTATTTACGCAATAGACCTTATTTTAATGGATGTATAAATCATTCCCAAGCTTCGAAACTTAACTAAACTCGGTGTTAAAATCTTTTTTTTTGGAGAAGTTGGACCGACCTGAACCATATTCGGCATCTACAGGTCTCGCCGTTCCAAATTTCATCCAAATCGTATAAAGAAAAAACGCGTTTTATAAGCTTACGATTTTGTAGATTGGTATTGCTGCCATATAAAGCATTCTCCAAATTAAAAATCTAAGGCTTGTAGAATGCGTATTTTGTATTTGAATGAATTTTTTTGCTGCTCAGATACAGGAAAAAAGTTGTGGATATATTTCCATTTTTTTCGCCGCTTGGCCCACTGTGCGTTGTATTTAAACAAAATGAAATACAATAAGTTCTCAACCTTTTATCTATTTGTTTAAGTATTACGAAATGTTCTAGACATTTGTAGATGACTACAAACTTTAATATAGGTAGAGATACAGCGTGTCAAATTTTGTCTCTTTCGACATCTCCAACATTGTGCAGCCTTTGAATATAGCTACCATTAAGACCGGTATATGGATTTTACATTTATATTAGTTTGAATAGTATCTTTTTTACTACAGGAGACTTCGATGAAGGACTACTTATATCTTGATGTAGACCGATCCCCCGATTTAAGGACTTACATAAAAGCAGCATTGATTTCCCACACACAGTGAGTTGCGATACAATCTTCGATTTCCTTACTGAGTATCTAAGTCAGACTGTATCTTACTATAGCGCCCAAACAGACTGATCTTCATATTAAAGGTATTTTTCTCAAAAAGCCGCATTTATTGGTAAATTTCGCTGAAATTTGGCACAATAAGTTGCATTAATATTAATATATCACCAGATTTAGGTCTTGAGTTAAGATTTTTTAATTAACATATTCTGAAAATCAAATGAAATTTTTGAATTTCAATTGAAATTTTTTGAGTTTAAAATGGAATATCTAAATTTTAAAAGAAATTTTTTATGTTTCTTTTTCGAGACGAGCTCAATGATCGGAAATTGAAAGTAAAAAGGGAAAGCCAAAGATAGCAACACACACCAACCACTATGGAACGCGTTTCGTCTTGCATGCATGAATTTTCCTAACAAATTATTCAGAATATATGGAGTTTCTAAATTTCAATTGGTATTTTCAGAAAAACGCTTGAAAGTGGTGTAGTCTGAATTTCAATTGAACTGATTTCAAATGATATATTATGAATTCCAATGTAAATATTCCAAATTATCTGATTTTCAGTTGAAATTTCTGAATTTCAAACGGAGTATATGAACTTCAAATGGAATATCTGAATATCAAATGGAATATCTGAATATCAAATGAAAATTTCTGAATTTCAAATAAAATATCTAAATTTCAAATGTGATTTCTAAACTACCAATGGAATTTCTGAATTTCAATTGATTTCTTCTGACTTACACTTGAAATTGGTGTAGTCTGAATTTCAATTAAAATATTCTGAGTTTCAAAATATGAATTTGCTGAATTTTAAATGAAATGTCTGAATATCAATCAACATATTCTGGACTTCAAATAAAATATGTGAGGTCAAATTAAAATATTTTGAATTTCAAATAGATATTTCAAATAGATAATCTGAATTTCAAATTAAATATTTGAATTTCAATTGAAATATTCTGAACTTCGAATGGTGTGTCCGGATTTCAAATTAAATATTCTGAATTTCAAGTGGAATATCTGAATATAAAACGGAATTTTTGACTTTCAAATGACATTTCTGAATAATAAATGCAGTTTGGTTTCTTCGGACTTACACTTGAAAATTGTGTCAGACCACACCATTACGTTGCAATATTCTGAATTTCAACTCAAATATTCTAAATTGAAATATGATGAATTTCAAATGGAATATTAAATTTTAATTAGCATATTTAGAATTTTAAATGAAATAAGTGAATTTCTATTGAAATATTCCGAATTTCATATGAAGTATATGAATTTCAAAAGAAGTATTCTGAATTCCAACAGGAATATGTGAATATCAAATTAATTTCAAAAAAAATATCTGAATTTTTAATGAAATTTCTGAATTACAAAAGGAATTTCTGAATTTCAATTAGTACTTGGAATATCTGAATTATATTCAAAAGTGGTGTAGTTTGATTTTCAGTTGAAATATTCTCAATTTTAATTGAAATATTCTGAATTTCAAATGGAGTATATAAATTGCATTTTACATATGAAATTCAAATAAAATTTCTGAATTTCAAATAAAATATCTGAATTTCAAATACAATATCTGAATTTCGAATAAAATAAATGAATTTCACATGTGGTGTCTTAATTGAAAATAAAATATTCTGCATTTCAAATGGAATATCTGAACACCACATGGAATTTCTAATTTTTAAATTGGTATTTTCTGAAATACTCTTAAAATTGGTGTAGTCGGAATTCCAATTGGAATCTTCTGAATTATAATTGAACTTCGAATGGAATATTTGATTTTCAATTGAAAACCTATAATATTTCAAATGGATTTTATGAAATGCAAATAAAATATCGGATCTTCAAATGAAGTATCTAAAGTTCAAATAAAATATCTGAATTTCAAATACAATATCTGAATTTCGAATAAAATAAATGAATTTCACATGGGGTGTCTTAATTGAAAATAAAATATTCTGCATTTCAAATGGAATATCTGAACACCACATGGAATTTCTAATTTTTAAATTGGTATTTTCTGAAATACTCTTAAAATTGGTGTAGTCGGAATTCCAATTGGAATCTTCTGAATTATAATTGAACTTCGAATGGAATATTTGATATTCAATTGAAAACCTATAATATTTCAAATGGATTGTATGAAATGCAAATAAAATATCGGATCTTCAAATGAAGTATCTAAAGTTCAAATAAAATATCTGAATATCATACGGTATTTCTGAAATTCAAATTTACTACCTGAATTTTAAATGAAATTCCCAATTTAGGCGGAATTTTTCAATTTCAATAGGTTTAATCTGAATTACATTTAAAAGGTACATCAGTCAGAATTAAAATATTCTGAATTTGACCTGAAATATTCTGAATTTTAGATAAAATATTCTGAATTTCAAATAAAATATCTATCTATTTCAAATAAAATATCTATGAATTATTCTGAATTTCAAAAGGACTGTATGGTATTTTATGGATTCTGAATTTCAATTGAAATATTCTGGATTCTTATTGAAATTTCAAATGGAATATCTGAATTTTAATAAACACATTCTGAATTTCAAAAAACTATCGCAATCTTAATTGAAATTATAAAATATAATATCTGGAATAGAATATCTGAATTTCAATTAATATATTTTGAAATTCAAAATATCTGAATTTCAATCGAAATATTTTGAAGTTCATATAATAAATGGTGATTTTTTAGCTATTATTTTTTCAACAACACTAGTTTTCGCTGCTCACGCAGGTTTCATGTTTTGTTTCACTGTCAAATATCTTCAGATTGGTCTACAATTTAACCATGAATCGTCTTGCAAACAAGCAACGCTTGCAAATTATTTAATTTTATTATCAAAAAAAAAAAAAAAGTTTTCTGTTAAAAAAGTTCATAAGCAGAATTGTCGATTTTGGAGTGAAGATCAGCCAGAAGCATTGCAAGAGCTACCGATGCATCCAGAAAAAGTCATAATTTAGATCGTACTTCTTCAAAGATGATGCGAATCGCAACGTAAATGTGAATAGTGAGCGCTACCGTGAGACGATATCTAACATTTTTTGCCCAAAATACAAGAGCTTGACTTGCATGACATATGGTTTCAACGGTGCCACATGCCAAACAGCACGCGTAACAATGGACTTATTGAGAGGCAAGTTACGTTAGGACTTTATTTCACGTTTGGGACCGGTCAATTGGCCGCCTATATCGTGCGATTTAACGCCTCTAGACTTTTTTTGTGTGGCTATGTTAAAGCTCATGTCTATACAGACAGGCCCGCTTCAATTTACGCATTTTAAGACAACATTAAATCATTTATTTGTGAGATACCGGCCGAAATGTTGGAAAGAGTATGCCAAAATTAGAATAAGCGGATGAACCATTTGAGGCGCAGCCACGGTCAAGGTTTGCATGAAATAAATTATATGGACCGTTCTATCGATTTAAAGATTTAATGCATTTTTCTGAACTTTTTTTAAAAAAAACTTTCCCATAGCTTTTAAAACATTTAATAAATATTCTGAATTTGAAGTGAAGTGTCTAAACATCACATAGAATTTCTGAGTTTCAAATAAAATATCTGAATTTTAAGTTAATTTTCTGAATAAGAAATGGAGTTTCTGAATTTCAATTGGTATTTTATGAATTACACTTCAAAGTTGTGTAAGCTGAATTTCTGTTGAAATATTCTTAATTTTAATTCAAATATTCTGAAATTCAATTGAAGTATTCTAAATTTCAAAAAATATATTCTGAATTTCAAAAAAAATATATGTGAATTTTAGATGAAATATCTGAATGTCGGATGGAGTATCTGAATTTTAATTGAAATACTCCGAATTTTATATGTACTTTCTGAATATCAAATAAAATTTTTGAATTTGAAATATAATATGTGAATTTCAAATGAAATTTCTGATTTACAAATGGAATTTCTGAATTGCAGTTGGTACTTGAAATATCTGAATTACACTTGAAAGTGGAGTGGTTTGAATTTCAAATGGAATATTTGAATTTCAAATAGAATATTTGAATTTTAAATGAAATTTCTACATTATAAATGGAATTTCTCAATTTCAAATGGTATTTTATGAATTATACTTGAAAGTGGAGTAGTCTGAATCGCAATTGAAGTACTCTGAATTTCAATTGGAATATTCCAAATTTCAAATGAAATACATATCTGAATATAAAGAATATTTCTGAACTACAAATAAAATATTTGAATTTAAAATAAAATTTCTGAATAATAAATGGGATTTCTGAATTTCAATTGTTAGTTTTTGAACTTCTCTTGAAAGTGGCATAGTCTGAATTTCAATTGAAATATTCTAAATTTCAATTGAAAGATTCGGAATTTTAATTGACATTTTGTGAACTTCAAATAAAGTATTTGAATTTCAATTTAAACATTTTATATTTCAAAACATTTTTTTCTGAATTTCCGATGAAATTTCTGAGTTTCAAATGAATTTTCTGAATTTCAAATGAAATTACTGAATTTCAAATGAAATTACTGAATTTCAAATGAAATTACTGAATTTCAAATGAAATTACTGAATTTCAAATGAAATTTCTGAATTTCAAATGAAATTTCAAAATTTTAAATGAAAATTCTGAATTACAAACGGAATTCTAAATTTCAATTGGTATTTTCTTAATTACACTTGAAAGTGAGGGATTCTGAAATTCAAATGGAATATCTGAATTTTAAATGAAAATATCACAGTCCTTTCTGGTAATCAACTGATACCACATGTTAACTTTTCTGCGCTAAAAATGTTTTCCTTAAAATATTAAATTATGGTATTTCTAAGAAATAATAAACGTAGAGTTGCGTTTATTTCCAACTAACGCCTTTCAAATATCTAGAAATACTACAGTTCTCGATTCGGCCAATCGATATCAAGTGCTCGATATAGATGATATGGAATCAGCAAGTAAAGAGATGGTGAAATTACTATAACAAGAGATAAGTTTCCACCAATTGTTGTTCGCCAAACTATGACCTTTTCTAAAATAATCGCTTGGTTGGGGTCGCAGTACTAGCTCCAAAAAATATCCATCGGAACAAAAGTAATTTCAAGACGTCGAGATATATTTGATAATCTCCCAGTTTGTACTTTTAATCAGACTTAACGCGATGGTCCTGTTGTGTACAAATATTTTAACTGTTCCAAGAGAAACCTAAATAATGTGAACCATAAGGCTGATGATCCAAAATATCCATGTAGAAAAGATTACATGCAAATGCGTAATCGAGTTACGTACAAAATTTCCTGTGGTACACGATGTGTGTATGAATATTAAATAGAACCAGATGATTTCCCTCAAGTTGGTTACAAAAACAAAGGTTTGTCTTCTCGATCAGCTGTTGATAATCCAACATGTTAATCTAGAACACAGGGTGGTTCAAATTTAGTGGGCTAAGAACCCCATATGTTCAAACAGCTAGCTGTCAATCAGCTAGAAATTTTAGTACTCAACCATTTGGCAATTGCAACCTATACTCTAACTATACAAGTCAAGGCAGTCAAGTAGACGATCCAGACGACTTAACGATGATGAATTTGTTATGATGATATTTACTTTGAAGCTATTGATCACCTACAACAGTGCAAAATGGGTATGATAAATTCAGAGTTTTAGGAATGATGTTGCGTCATGCTTTATAATTCATTCAACATAAATCAGATTCATGTTATGCACTGGAATTGCCAAGGTATAACGACAAAATTCAGCAATTATGCAGCTGAATTTTGCTTTTTACAACAAAATCATATGTTTTTCTCTTAAATGAAATATTTCTCAAACCTCATCATAAATTCAAGATCGAAGGCTACAAAATCTACAGTAATGATCGGTGAACTCATGGTGGCTGTGTGTTCATTGGAATTAGAAAAGCTGTCGAGCACAATTTTTTGGCTAAAGATACATTCAATTAATGGGAACAATGTTATAATAACATCTGCTTATACCCCACGACTTTAACGCACAACATACAAGCTGGAATTGTGTAATGAATAACACCAACGGGAACGTACTTTATAAATATCAAAATCAGTCCTGTGTACAGGTTTATTATCCTCCAAATCCTACACGATTCGCCCAGAATTCTATTTCAACAATATCTCATCCTGAGACTCACTCAAACGCCCTTTCTTCAGACCACGTTCTCATCACTTGTTGCATACGAGGGTTGTCTTTTATATTTCGGGATTGGACAACCCTTGTGGTGTAATCTCCCAACTGACAGCTCTATCGTAAAGCTTGACATTTTTGAGGTTATACGTACTCTTTAGAGTAACTTGAACGATGTTTAGCTTTATTTTCATTTTAATGCATGATTTGAACTGGTGGATTTAAAATTAAAATCAAAGAATGTGATTTTTGCGTCTTTTTGGTCAAAAAAAAGGTATTTTCATTGATTAGTCTTTATTAAAAAAGCTTATTGTAGATAAGTTTTAAGTGAAACTTGAACAAAATATGTCAACCTAAACGGGTGCGATATATGCCTCAAAATAGGCAAGATTTTTTTTAAAAACAATAAGAAAAACCCCGCGAATTCTCAAAATATAAAGCTAAGTCCCCCACAGGACTAATATATTTTACTTCATATGTCACAAAATGTTTTGAACCAAACCATATTTATAGCATCCACTGATTTGGAAACTACTTTTGCACGAAATGGGTATGGGTATAAGTATCTCTGTAAAAAGTTTCGGGGGGAATTTATTTTTGGTCTTTTAAATACACTTTTATCCGCAATATCCAAAAATAATTATTAAGATATCTCTATTTGATTTTTATTTAGAATTTTTGAGCCCTATCCAGCAAAAAAAAAAAAATTTTGGAAGTCTGGCCACTAATGACATTTGACGGGTCACAATGATTTGAAACGCTTGGACAAGTTAGGGCCTTGAAATTATTTTGAAGATTATCTCGATATCACTTCAGCTCTAACCATTACAAAATTCAAATAGTTATCTGAATCTGTTCTCATATGGCATATTTTTTACTGTATTGTTGCCTCGATCGGTCTACACGTCCGTTGGGGGTTTTATGGTGGGGTCAGCCCTATGCGATTTAGCTTCAAACTTTCATATAAATTTCGTTTTCTACTCCCAAATACCGTTAATTTGAGTCCAATATTATTACAATCGATCCACTTTTAATTTAGGGTAGTTATTTTTGGGGCAAGGTTCCGACCCGCTTCCGATATTCAAAATTTATGTAGCCTATTATTCCTTCCAGACCATCAAACACAATTTGCGGAAAATTAAGGAAAATCGGTTCAGTCGTTTTCGAATCTCAAAAAAACGGACAAGTAAACACACTATGACTTTTGTATATAGAGAGATGTTTCTTTCTATGTTATAGCTATAATGGGCCCAAAAAATTGACCCGCGTTAAAGAGTAGATGTCGTGGTACTAAAATAGCTGAATTCGTTATAGCGCTCTGGTTTAATTGGGGCGAGTACATGAACTAATCCGATATTAAATCTGTATGACTTTGGCAACATTGCGGCGGTACTCTGAACTAGTGCAAAAATCAACTCTGAGGTAGTAACATTAAAACGATATTTTTAGATTGATTTTCATTTTGATTTGTATTGGTGACAAAATTTACTTGCTGCAAAAAGTGTCCACATGCGATAATTCAGTTAAAATTTATACAGCTTAAAAATCAAAGAATGCGCAAAAAGTGTTTTTTGCATTTTTTGGCCAACAAAGTATTTTCATTATTTATTCTTAATTGAAAAAAAGCTTAAATACCAATATATTTTTTTGTAACGAGGAAATATTATGGATAATTTTCAAGTGAAATTTCAACAAGCTATGTCAACCTAAACGGGTGCTTAAGTTACTTTAGGATAGGCCATTTATTTATTAAACAATTGGAAAACCCCTCGAGATCTCAAAATGCAAAGCCTAGATCCCCATTAGCTCAAATATTTTTATACCCACCACCGACGGATGGGGGTATATTCATTTTGTCATTCCGTTTGCAACACATCGAAATATCCATTTCCGACCCTATAAAGTATATATATTCTTGATCAGCGTAAAAATCTAAGACGATCTAGACATGTCCGTCCGTCTGTCTGTTGAAATCACGCTACAGTCTTCAAAAATAGAGATATTGAGCTGAAACTTTGCGCAGATTCTTTTTTTGTTCATAAGCAGGTTAAGTTCAAAGATGGGCTATATCGGACTATATGTTGATAAAGCCTCCATATAGACCGATTCCCCGATTTAGGGTCTTAGACCAATAAAAGCCACATTTATTATCCGATTTTACTGAAATTTGGGACAGTGAGTTGTGTTAGTCCCTTCGACATCCTCCGTCAGATCGGTCCAGATTTGGATATAGCTGCAATAGACCGGTTCTCCGATTTAGGGTCATAGGCCCATAAAAGCTTAATTTATTATCCGATTTTGCTGAAATTTGGAACACTGAATTGTCTAAGGCCCTTCGATATCTTCCATCAATATGGCTTAGATCGGTTCAGATTTGGATATAGCTGCCATATAGACCGATCCTCCAATTTAGGGTGTAAGGCCCATAAAAGCCACTTTTATCCGATTTTGCTGAAATTTGGGACAGTGAGTTGCGTTAGGCCCTTCCAGATCCTTCGTCAATTTGGCCCAGATAGGTTCAGATTTGGATATGACTGCCATATAGACCGATCCTGTTTGTTATATACAATTGAACAATAACTTTTGCTTATTAGTATTTATCAGGTCCAAATCGGAAGATATATTGATATAGCTGCTATGGGGCATAACGTATGCAATTTGCACCAAATTTTGATGAAAGGTGGTTTACATATATACCCGAGGTGGGGGGTATCCAAAGTTCGGCCCGGCCGAACTTAACGCCTTTTTACTTGTTTTATTTCATATGTCCCCTGAACCCATGCAAACAATTTTTTGCACCAAACCATATTTGTAGCCTCTACAGAAAATTTTCTAAAAAAATGCTCTGTAAAAACTTACAGGCAAAACTTAATTTTGGTCTTTTAAATACACTTATATCTGCAAATATCAAACAGAATTATTAAGATATCTTTATTTGTTTTTTTTATACCCTCCACCATAAGATGGGGGGTATACTAATTTCGTCATTCTGTTTGTAACTACTCGAAATATTCGTCTGAGACCCCATAAAGTATATATATTCTTGATCGTCGTGAAATTTTATGTCGACCTAGCTATGTCCGTCCGTCTGTCCGTCCGTCCGTCCGTCCGTCCGTCCGTCTGTCTGTCGAAAGCACGCTAACTTCCGAAGGAGTAAAGCTAGCCGCTTGAAATTTTGCACAAATACTTCTTATTAGTGTAGGTCGGTTGGTATTGTAAATGGGCTATATCGGTCCATGTTTTGATATAGCTGCCATATAAACCGATCTTGGGTCTTGACTTCTTGAGCCTCTAGAGTGCGCAATTCTTATCCGATTGGGATGAAATTTTGCACGACGTGTTTTGTTATGACATCCAACAACTGTGATAAGTATGGTTCAAATCGGTCCATAACCTGATATAGCTGCCATATAAACCGATCTTGGGTCTTGACTTCTTGAGCCTCTAGAGTGCGCAATTCTTATCCGATTGGATTGAAATTTTGCACGACGTGTTTTGTTATGATATCCAACAACTGTGCCAAGTATGGTTCAAATCGGTCCATAACCTGATATAGCTGCCATATAAACCGATCTTGGGTCTTGACTTCTTGAACCTCTAGAGTGCGCAATTCTTATCCGATTGGAATGAAATTTTGCACGACGTGTTTTGTTACGATATCCAACAACTACGCCAAGTATGGTTCAAATCGGTCCAAAACCTGATATAGCTTTCATATAAACCGATCTTGGGTCTTGACTTCTTGAGCCTCTAGAGGGCGCAATTCTTATCCAATTTGAATGAATTTTGGCACGTAGTATTTTGTTATGATATCCAACAACTGTGCCAAATATGGTTCAAATCGGTTCATAACCTGATATAGCTGCCATATAAACCGATCTGGGATCTTGACTTCTTGAGCCTCTAGAGGTCGCAATTATTATCCGATTTGCCTGAAATTTTGTACGACGGATTCTCTCATGACCATTAACATACGTGTTTATTATGGTCTGAATCGGTTTATAGCCTGATATAGCTCCCATATAAATCGATCTCTCTATTTTACTTCTTGAGCCCACAAAGGGCGCAATTCTTATTCGAATTGGCTGACATTTTACACAGGTCTCCAACATATAATTGAATTGTGGTCCAAACCGGACCATATCTTGATATCGCTCTAATAGCAGAGCAAATCTTTTCTTATATCCTTTTTATACCCTCCACCATAAGATGGGGGGTATACTAATTTCGTCATTCTGTTTGTAACTACTCGAAATATTCGTCTGAGACCCCATAAAGTATATATATTCTTGATCGTCGTGAAATTTTATGTCGATCTAGCTATGTCCGTCCGTCTGTCCGTCCGTCCGTCCGTCCGTCCGTCTGTCTGTCGAAAGCACGCTAACTTCCGAAGGAGTAAAGCTAGCCGCTTGAAATTTTGCACAAATACTTCTTATTAGTGTAGGTCGGTTGGTATTGTAAATGGGCTATATCGGTCCATGTTTTGATATAGCTGCCATATAAACCGATCTTGGGTCTTGACTTCTTGAGCCTCTAGAGTGCGCAATTCTTATCCGATTGGGATGAAATTTTGCACGACGTGTTTTGTTATGACATCCAACAACTGTGATAAGTATGGTTCAAATCGGTCCATAACCTGATATAGCTGCCATATAAACCGATCTTGGGTCTTGACTTCTTGAGCCTCTAGAGTGCGCAATTCTTATCCGATTGGAATGAAATTTTGCACGACGTGTTTTGTTATGATATCCAACAACTGTGCCAAGTATGGTTCAAATCGGTCCATAACCTGATATAGCTGCCATATAAACCGATCTTGGGTCTTGACTTCTTGAGCCTCTAGAGTGCGCAATTCTTATCCGATTGGAATGAAATTTTGCACGACGTGTTTTGTTACGATATCCAACAACTACGCCAAGTATGGTTCAAATCGGTCCAAAACCTGATATAGCTTTCATATAAACCGATCTTGGGTCTTGACTTCTTGAGCCTCTAGAGGGCGCAATTCTTATCCAATTTGAATGAATTTTGGCACGTAGTATTTCGTTATGATATCCAACAACTGTGCCAAATATGGTTCAAATCGGTTCATAACCTGATATAGCTGCCATATAAACCGATCTGGGATCTTGACTTCTTGAGCCTCTAGAGGTCGCAATTATTATCCGATTTGCCTGAAATTTTGTATGACGGATTCTCTCATGACCATTAACATACGTGTTTATTATGGTCTGAATCGGTTTATACCCTGATATAGCTCCCATATAAATCGATCTTTTTTTTTTACTTCTTAAGCCCACAAAGGGCGCAATTCTTATTCGAATTGGCTGACATTTTACACAGGTCTCCAACATATAATTGAATTGTGGTCCAAACCGGACCATATCTTGATATCGCTCTTATATCCTTTTTTTGCCTAAGAAGAGATGCCGGGAAAAGAACTCGACATATGCGATCCATGGTGGAGGGTATATAAGATTCGGCCCGGCCGAACTTAGCACGCTTTTACTTGTTTTTCTTAGAATTTTTCAGCGCAATTCAGCAAAAAAAGAATTTTAGAAGAAGGACCACAAATGATGATTTGGCAGGCGGAACAATTTTTCTTAATTCCGAGGTGACCAACTTAAGGATCTTGCGGCGAACTACGTAGGGCCTTGACCATTTCAAAATTAAAAAATTATCTCTATCTGTTTTCATGGGGCATGTTTTCTACTAGTTTTTTTATACCCTCCACCATAAGATGGGGGGTATACTAATTTCGTCATTCTGTTTGTAACGACTCGAAATATTCGTCTGAGACCCTATAAAGTATATATATTCTTGATCGTCGTGAAATTTTATGTCGATCTAGCCATGTCCGTCCGTCTGTCCGTCCGTCCGTCTGTCTGTCGAAAGCACGCTAACTTCCGAAGGAGTAAAGCTAGCCGCTTGAAATTTTGCACAAATACTTCTTATTAGTGTAGGTCGGTTGGTATTGTAAATGGGCCATATCGGTCCATGTTTTGATATAGCTGCCATATAAACCGATCTTGGGTCTTGACTTCTTGAGCCTCTAGAGTGCGCAATTATTATCCGATAGGGATGAAATTTTGCACGACGTGTTTTGTTATGATATCCAACAACTGTATCAAGTATGGTTCAAATCGGTACATAACCTAATATAGCTGCCATATAAACCGATCTTGGGTCTTGACTTCTTGAGCCTTTAGAGTGCGCAAATCTTATCCGATTGGAATGAAATTTTGCACGTAGTATTTTGTTATGATATCCAACAATTGTGCTAAGTATAGTTCAAATCGGTTCATAACCTGATATAGCTGCCATATAAACCGATCTGGGGTCTTGACTTCTTGAGCCTCTAGAGTGCGCAATTCGTATCCGATTGGAATGAAATTTTGCACGACGTGTTTTGTAATGATATCCAACAACTGTGTCAAGTATGGTTTAAATCGGTTCATAACCTTATATAGCTGTCATATAAACCGATCTTGGGTCTTGACTTCTTGAGCCTCTAGAGGGCGCAATTCTTATCCAATTCGAATGAATTTTGGTACGTAGTATTTTGTTATGATATCCAACAACTATGCCAAATATGGTTCAAATCGGTTCATTACCTGATATAGCTGTCATATAAACAGATGTGGGGACTTGACTTCTTTAGCTTCTAGAGGGCGCAATTCCTATCCGATTTGGCTGAAATTTCGCAAGACGTTTTATATTGTTACTTTCAACAACTATGTCAAGTAAAGTATAAGTCGGTTCATAACCTGATATAGCTGCCATATAAACCGATCTGGGATCTTGACTTCTTGAGCCTTTAGAGGTCGCAATTATTATCCGATTTGCCTGAAATTTTGTACGACAGATCCTCTCATGACTTTCAACATACGTGTTTATTATGGTCTGAATCTGTCTATAGCCCGATACAGCTTCTCTATTTACTTCTTGAGCCCACAAAGGGCGCAATTCTTATTCGAATTGGCTGACATTTTACACAGGTCTCCAACATATAATTTAATTGTGGTCCAAACCGGACCATATCTTTATATCGCTCTAATAGCAGAGCAAATCTTTTCTTATATCCTTTTTTTGCCTAAGAAGAGATGCCGGGAAAAGAACTCGACAAATGCGATCCATGGTGGAGGGTATATAAGATTCGGCCCGGCCGAACTTAGCACGCTTTTACTTGTTTTCGGTTCTATCCCGCTTTATGTTGCCTCGATCGGTCTATATGTTCGTTCAAGGTTTTTGTGGCGGGGCGAGTCCCATGCGAATTGGCTTGACCATATTTGTAACCTTCACAGAAAATTTACTAAAAAATGCCGATTTGGAAACTATCTCTGCCCAAAATTGGTATTATGGGTTTCTCCAAAAAAAAACTTTCGAGCAGATTTTATTTTTGGTCTTTAAAATTCAAATAGTTATCTCAATCCGTTCTCATATGGCATATTTCCTATTTTTCGGTTCTATCCCACTGTATGTTGCCTCGATCGGTGCATATGTGCGTTAGGGGTTATTGTGGTGGGGCTAGCCCCATTCGAATTAGCTTGAAATTTTAATATGTTTTATTTTCTACTCCCAAATACCGTTAATTTGAGTCCAATATTGTTACAATCGATCCACTTTTAATTTTGGTGGTTATTTTTAGGGTAAGGGGAAGGCTCCCACCCGACCCCGATATCAAAAATTTATATAGCCTATTATTCCTTCCAGACCATTTTAACCAATCTGGGGAAATTTCAAGAACATCGGTTTGGTCGTTTTCGAGTTTCGAACAAACAGACAAGCAAACACGCTATGACTTTTATATACAGAGCGATGCTGCTTTCTATGTTATAGTTAGAATGAGCCCAAAAAAATTTACCCGCGTAAAAAGTAGATGTCGTGGCACTAAAATCGCCGAATTCATTACAGCGCTCTGTTTTAATTGCGGCGATTACACGAACTAATCCAATATTAAATCTGAGTGACTTTGGCGACATTGCGGCAATACTCTGAACTACCAGCCTGAAGTGGTAACATTGAAACAGCAGGGTTGATTTTGTAGGTTGCTGTTTTACACAATACCATTCTGGCAACACGATGAGCAAAAATAAAATTAAAAAACCACTTATTTTTTATAGAAAACAAGAGTATATATGAAAAATAAGTGTTATTGTAGTGATAAAAATTATGGAGAATCTAGAAAAAGTCATAAAATTGTAAAGCAAAAAGTGTCCCCAATGTATCGGTGTCCTCAAAACATCCATAATATAGACGGAAATTTTGGGGACAGTCCCCAATGTATACAAATGTCCTCGAAACATACATTATCAGCATCGTAGAATGAGCCCAAAAAAATTTACCCGCGTAAAAAGTAGATGTCGTGGCACTAAAATCGCCGAATTCATTACAGCGCTCTGTTTTAATTGCGGCGATTACACGAACTAATCCAATATTAAATCTGAGTGACTTTGGCGACATTGCGGCAATACTCTGAACTACCAGCCTGAAGTGGTAACATTGAAACAGCAGGGTTGATTTTGTAGGTTGCTGTTTTACACAATACCATTCTGGCAACACGATGAGCAAAAATAAAATTAAAAAACCACTTATTTTTTATAGAAAACAAGAGTATATATGAAAAATAAGTGTTATTGTAGTGATAAAAATTATGGAGAATCTAGAAAAAGTCATAAAATTGTAAAGCAAAAAGTGTCCCCAATGTATCGGTGTCCTCAAAACATCCATAATATAGACGGAAATTTTGGGGACAGTCCCCAATGTATACAAATGTCCTCGAAACATACATTATACAGAAAAATTGTCCCGAAAGTATCCATTTGACATATATATATGTATAAATATATATATATATATATATATATATATATATATATATATATATATATATATATATATATATATATATATATATATATATATATATATATATATATATGTATATATATATATATATATATACATATATATATATATATATATATATATATATATATATATATATATATATATATATATATATATATATATATATATATATATATATATATATATATATATATATATATATATATATATATATATATATATATATATATATATATATATATCAAAATCAATTTGTGTTTGTTTGTAGGTTTGTTTGTTTGTATGTTTATGTGTTCCTTATACACTCAGAAACGGCTAAGCCGATTTTCTTGAAATTTTCACAGATGGTGCATAATGACCCCGTGGTGAAAATAGGGTACTACATTTTTTGATATCTGAAGAGGGGCGGACCCTCCCCCTTACCCTAATTTTCAGAAACGCCAGATCTGTGAGATGGGTGGTGCGATTTAAGCGAAATTTTATGTGCCCTCATATAGTACCCCAAAAAATAAAAATTTGGTATCAAAATTTCGGATGGGGTACCTAGGGGGGCTGCCCCACCCTAAAACCTACCAAACACATATTTATTCCAATCACGACAATATGGGACTCAAATGAAAAGTAACGTATCTGATATCCAATTGTCGGACCAAGTGCTAGGGGGACCACCCCAACCCCCAAAACACACCGAAATCGGACATATTTACCGATCATGACAATATGGGACTCATAAGAAAGGTATTTGCGAGTAGAATAATAATCTGATATCCAAATGTGGGACCACGTTTCTGGGGGTCCAGCCCTTCCCCAAAACACCCCCTTAGCAGGACTTATTTACTGACCATGGGAATATGGGACTTAAATAAAAGGTATTTGAATGTTGAATTCGAATCAGATATCAAAATGTGGGTCCAAGTGTTTGGGGGGCCGCCTCTATCCAAAAACATCCCCCAAAGGGGACAAATTTAAGACCATAGCAATATGGGGCTCAAATGAAAGGTCTTTGGGAGTAAAGCACGAATCTGATATGAATATTCGGGAAAAATGTCTATGGGGCCACCCCACACCTACAACACCACCCAAATAGGAAGTATTTGCTGCCTATTGCAATATGAGTGTAAAATAAGAGGATTTTTAGAATAAAACACGAATCCGATATATATTTTCAAGGCTAACTCACTGAGTAGCCGCCCATCCCCCAAAATATCCCCAAGCAGGTCATGTTTGCCGACTATGGAGAGTGGAACTAGATATTTATAGTTTTTAGGGCCAATACCCCAAACCGGACATATTTGCTGACTTTTGCAATAAGTAGTTTAAATTAGATTAGAAAACGAATTTTATATCCAATTTTAAGGCCAATGGCATTATGGGTTATATGACCTGCAATATGGGGTTCAAATAAATGGTATATTGATATATGAGAATAGAGCACGTTGCTGATATATTTTCCGGGCTTAGTATTTGGAGGACCACCCCAATCCCCAAAACACCCCTAGATCGGGCATATTTACCGACCATGTCAATGTGCGGCTTAAATAAAAGGAATTGGGGGGTAGAGCAAGAATTGATACCCATTTTCGGAACAAATTTTCTGGCGGTCTACCCCTTCCCCAAAATTCCCTACAAACAGCAATTTTTTAGTGACCATCGCAATATGGGGCTCAAAGAAAGGTATGTGGGAGTAGAATACGAATTTAATATCCAAATGTAGGACCATGTATTTAGGGCATCACCCCTCTCCCAAAACATCCCCAAAGGGTAACAATTTTTCGACCATGGGAATATGTGGCTCAAATGAAAGGTGTTTGAGATTAGAAATCGAATTTGACAACCTTTTTTGGGGCCATTTGTTTGGGGGACGCCTCATCGTGTAAACTCCCCTAAGCCAATGGCAATATGGGGTTTAAATAAATGGTATTTGAAAGAAGAGCACGATGCTGATATTTTTTCAGGGCCAAGTGCCTGGGGGATCTCCTCACCCCCGAAAACAATCCTAAATCAGATATCATGAAAATATCGGGCTGAAATTAAGTATTTTAGGAATGGAGTACACCTTACATCTAAAATTAAACTCGTAGACCAATAAAGATCATATGGGATTCAGATAAAGGCACAAAGGCAAAGCTAGTATATATATGTATATATATATATATATATATATATATATATATATATATATATATATATATATATATATATATATATATATATATATATATATATATATAT